>NC_069504.1:1100557443-1100720628 GCF_027579735.1 Bombina bombina | reverse complement strand
GGCGCTCTGTGTATGTATTTCTGCTAGGTAGTGTGTGATGCGGGGTGCGCTCTGTGTATGTATTTCTGCTACGTAGTGTGTGATGCAGGGTGCGCTCTGTGTATGTATTTCTGCTACGTAGTGTGTAATGCTGGGTGCGCTCTGTGTATGTATTTCTGCTATGTAGTGTGTAATGCTGGGTGCGCTCTGTGTATGTATTTCTGCTACGTAGTGTGTGATGCTGGGTGCGCTCTGTGTATGTATTTCTGCTACGTAGTGTGTGATGCTGGGTGCGCTCTGTGTATGTATTTCTGCTACGTAGTGTGTGATGCTGGGTGCGCTCTGTGTATGTATTTCTGCTACGTAGTGTGTGATGCTGGGTGCGCTCTGTGTATGTATTTCTGCTACGTAGTGTGTGATGCTGGGTGCGCTCTGTGTATGTATTTCTGCTACGTAGTGTGTGATGCTGGGTGCGCTCTGTGTATGTATTTCTGCTACGTAGTGTGTGATGCTGGGTGCGCTCTGTGTATGTATTTCTGCTACGTAGTGTGTGATGCTGGGTGCGCTCTGTGTATGTATTTCTGCTACGTAGTGTGTGATGCTGGGGTGCGCTCTGTGTATGTATTTCTGCTACGTAGTGTGTGATGCTGGGTGCGCTCTGTGTATGTATTTCTGCTACGTAGTGTGTGATGCTGGGTGCGCTCTGTGTATGTATTTCTGCTACGTAGTGTGTGATGCTGGGTGCGCTCTGTGTATGTATTTCTGCTACGTAGTGTGTGATGCGGGGTGCGCTCTGTGTATGTATTTCTGCTACGTAGTGTGTGATGCGGGGTGCGCTCTGTGTATGTATTTCTGCTACGTAGTGTGTGATGCGGGGGTGCGCTCTGTGTATGTATTTCTGCTACGTAGTGTGTGATGCTGGGTGCGCTCTGTGTATGTATTTCTGCTACGTAGTGTGTGATGCTGGGTGCGCTCTGTGTATGTATTTCTGCTACGTAGTGTGTGATGCTGGGGTGCGCTCTGTGTATGTATTTCTGCTACGTAGTGTGTGAATGCTGGGGTGCGCTCTGTGTATGTATTTCTGCTACGTAGTGTGTGATGCTGGGTGCGCTCTGTGTATGTATTTCTGCTACGTAGTGTGTGATGCTGGGTGCACTCTGTGTATGTATTTCTGCTACGTAGTGTGTGATGCTGGGTGCGCTCTGTGTATGTATTTCTGCTACGTAGTGTGTGATGCTGGGTGCGCTCTGTTTATGTACAGGGAGTGCAGAATTATTAGGCAAGTTGTATTTTTGGGGATTAATTTTATTATTGAACAACAACCATGTTCTCAATGAACCCAAAAAACTCATTAATATCAAAGCTGAATAGTTTTGGAAGTAGTTTTTAGTTTGTTTTTAGTTTTAGCTATTTTAGGGGGATATCTGTGTGTGCAGGTGACTATTACTGTGCATAATTATTAGGCAACTTAACAAAAAACAAATATATACCCATTTCAATTATTTATTTTTACCAGTGAAACCAATATAACATCTCAACATTCACAAATATACATTTCTGACATTCAAAAACAAAACAAAAACAAATCAGTGACCAATATAGCCACCTTTCTTTGCAAGGACACTCAAAAGCCTGCCATCCATGGATTCTGTCAGTGTTTTGATCTGTTCACCATCAACATTGCGTGCAGCAGCAACCACAGCCTCCCAGACACTGTTCAGAGAGGTGTACTGTTTTCCCTCCTTGTAAATCTCACATTTGATGATGGACCACAGGTTCTCAATGGGGGTTCAGATCAGGTGAACAAGGAGGCCATGTCATTAGATTTTCTTCTTTTATACCCTTTCTTGCCAGCCACGCTGTGGAGTACTTGGACGCGTGTGATGGAGCATTGTCCTGCATGAAAATCATGTTTTTCTTGAAGGATGCAGACTTCTTCCTGTACCACTGCTTGAAGAAGGTGTCTTCCAGAAACTGGCAGTAGGACTGGGAGTTGAGCTTGACTCCATCCTCAACCCGAAAAGGCCCCACAAGCTCATCTTTGATGATACCAGCCCAAACCAGTATTCCACCTCCACCTTGCTGGCGTCTGAGTCGGACTGGAGCTCTGTGCTCTTTACCAATCCAGCCACGGGCCCATCCATCTGGCCCATCAAGACTCACTCTCATTTCATCAGTCCATGAAACCTTAGAAAAATCAGTCTTGAGATATTTCTTGGCCCAGTCTTGACGTTTCAGCTTGTGTGTCTTGTTCAGTGGTGGTCGTCTTTCAGCCTTTCTTACCTTGGCCATGTCTCTGAGTATTGCACACCTTGTGCTTTTGGGCACTCCAGTGATGTTGCAGCTCTGAAATATGGCCAAACTGGTGGCAAAGTGGCATCTTGGCAGCTGCACGCTTGACTTTTCTCAGTTCATGGGCAGTTATTTTGCGCCTTGGTTTTTTCCACACGCTTCTTGCGACCCTGTTGACTATTTTGAATGAACCGCTTGATTGTTCGATGATCACGCTTCAGAAGCTTTGCAATTTTAAGAGTGCTGCATCCCTCTGCAAGATATCTCACTATTTTTGACTTTTCTGAGCCTGTCAAGTCCTTCTTTTGACCCATTTTGCCAAAGGAAAGGAAGTTGCCTAATAATTATGCACACCTGATATAGGGTGTTGATGTCATTAGACCACACCCCTTCTCATTACAGAGATTCACATCACCTAATATGCTTAATTGGTAGTAGGCTTTCGAGCCTATACAGCTTGGAGTAAGACAACATGCATAAAGAGGATGATGTGGTCAAAATACTCATTTGCCTAATAATTCTGCACTCCCTGTATTTCTGCTACGTAGTGTGTGATGCTGGGTGCGCTCTGTGTATGTATTTCTGCTACGTAGTGTGTGATGCTGGGTGCGCTCTGTGTATGTATTTCTGCTACGTAGTGTGTGATGCGGGGTGCGCTCTGTGTATGTATTTCTGCTACGTAGTGTGTGATGCTGGGTGCGCTCTGTGTATGTATTTCTGCTACGTACTGTGTGATGCTGGGTGCGCTCTGTGTATGTATTTCTGCTACGTAGTGTGTGATGCTGGGTGCGCTCTGTATATGTATTTCTGCTACGTAGTGTGTGATGCTGGGTGCGCTTTGTGTATGTATTTCTGCTACGTAGTGTGTGATGCTGGGTGCGCTCTGTGTATGTATTTCTGCTAAGTAGTGTGTGATGCTGGGTGCGCTCTGTGTATGTATTTCTGCTACGTAGTGTGTGATGCTGGGTGCGCTCTGTGTATGTATTTCTGCTACGTAGTGTGTGATGCTGGGTGCGCTCTGTGTATGTATTTCTGCTACGTAGTGTGTGATGCTGGGTGCGCTCTGTGTATGTATTTCTGCTACGTAGTGTGTGATGCTGGGTGCGCTCTGTGTATGTATTTCTGCTACGTAGTGTGTGATGCTGGGTGCGCTCTGTGTATGTATTTCTGCTACGTAGTGTGTGAGGCTGGGTGCGCTCTGTGTATGTATTTCTGCTACGTAGTGTGTGATGCTGGGTGCGCTTTGTGTATGTATTTCTGCTACGTAGTGTGTGATGCTGGGTGCGCTCTGTGTATGTATTTCTGCTACGTAGTGTGTGATGCTGGGTGCGCTCTGTGTATGTATTTCTGCTACGTAGTGTGTGATGCTGGGTGCGCTTTGTGTATGTATTTCTGCTACGTAGTGTGTGATGCTGGGTGCGCTCTGTGTATGTATTTCTGCTACGTAGTGTGTGATGCTGGGTGCGCTCTGTGTATGTATTTCTGCTACGTAGTGTGTGATGCTGGCTGCGCTCTGTGTATGTATTTCTGCTACGTAGTGTGTGATGCGGGGTGCGCTCTGTGTATGTATTTCTGCTACGTAGTGTGTGATGCTGGGTGCGCTCTGTGTATGTATTTCTGCTACGTAGTGTGTGATGCTGGGTGCGCTCTGTGTATGTATTTCTGCTACGTAGTGTGTGATGCTGGGTGAGCTCTGTGTATGTATTTCTGCTACGTAGTGTGTGATGCGGGGTGCGCTCTGTGTATGTATTTCTGCTACGTAGTGTATGATGCTGGGTGCACTCTGTGTATGTATTTCTGCTACGTAGTGTATGATACTGGGTGCGCTCTGTGTATGTATTTCTGCTACGTAGTGTGTGATGCGGGGTGCGCTCTGTGTTTGTATTTCTGCTACGTAGTGTGTGATGCTGGGTGCGCTCTGTGTATGTATTTCTGCTACGTAGTGTGTGATGCTGGGTGCGCTCTGTGTATGTATTTCTGCTACGTAGTGTGTGATGCTGGGTGCGCTCTGTGTATGTATTTCTGCTACGTAGTGTATGATGCTGGGTGCGCTCTGTGTATGTATTTCTGCTACGTAGTGTGTGATGCTGGGTGCGCTCTGTGTATGTATTTCTGCTACGTAGTGTGTGATTCTGGGTGCGCTCTGTGTATGTATTTCTGCTACGTAGTGTGTGATGCTGGGTGCGCTCTGTGTATGTATTTCTGCTACGTAGTGTGTGATGCGGGGTGCGCTCTGTGTATGTATTTCTGCTACGTAGTGTGTGATGCTGGGTGCGCTCTGTGTATGTATTTCTGCTACGTAGTGTGTGATGCTGGGTGCGCTCTGTGTATGTATTTCTGCTACGGTAGTGTGTGATGCTGGGTGCGCTCTGTGTATGTATTTCTGCTACGTAGTGTGTGATGCTGGGTGCGCTCTGTGTATGTATTTCTGCTACGTAGTGTGTGATGTAGGGTGCGCTCTGTGTATGTATTTCTGCTAGGTAGTGTGTGATGCTGGGTGCGCTCTGTGTATGTATTTCTGCTACGTAGTGTGTGATGCTGGGTGCGCTCTGTGTATGTATTTCTGCTACGTGTGTGTGATGCGGGGTGCGCTCTGTGTATGTATTTCTGCTACGTAGTGGTGATGCTGGGTGCGCTCTGTGTATGTATTTCTGCTACGTAGTGTGTTATGCTGGGGTGCGCTCTGTGTATGTATTTCTGCTACGTAGTGTGTGATGCTGGGTGCGCTTTGTGTATGTATTTCAGCTACGTAGTGTGTGATGCTGGGTGCGCTCTTGTGTATGTAGTTGCTGCTACGTAGTGTTGTGATGGCTGGGTGCGCTCTGTGTATCTATTTCTGCTATGAAGTGTGGTAGATGCTGGGTGCGCTCCTGTGTATGTATTTCTGCTACGTAGTGTGTGATGCAGGGTGCGCTTGTGTATGTATTTCTGCTACGGTAGTGTGTGATGCGGGGTAGGCGCTCTGTGTATGTATTTCTGCTACGTAGTGTGTGATTGCTGGGTGGCTGCTCTGTGATGTATTCTGTCCTACGTAGTGTGTGATGCGGGGTGCGCTCTGTGTATGTATTTCTGCTATCGTAGTGTGTGATGCTGGGTGCGCTCTGTGTGGATGTATTTCTGCTACGTAGTGTGTGATGCGGGGTGCGCTCTGTGTATGTATTTCTGCTACGTAGTGTGTGATGCTGGGGGTGCGCTATGTGTATGTATTTCTGCTACGTAGTGTGTGATGCAGGGGTGCGCTCTGTTATGTATTTCTGCTACGTAGTGTGTGATGCTTGGGTGCGCTCTGTGTATGTATTTCTGCTACGTAGTGTGTGATGCTGGGGTGCGCTCTGTGTATGTATTTCTGCTACGTAGTGTGTGATGCTGGGGTGCGCTCTGTGTATGTATTTCTGCTACGTAGTGGTGATGCTGGGTGCGCTCTGTGTATGTATTTCTGCTACGTAGTGTGTGAATGCTGGGTGCGCTCTGTGTATGTAGTTTCTGCTATGGTAGTGTGTGATGCTGGGTGCGCTCTGTGTATGTATTTCTGCTACGTAGTGTGTGATGCTGGGTGCGCTCTGTGTATGTATTTCTGCTATGTAGTTGTAATGCTGGGTGCGCTCTGTGTATGTATTTCTGCTACGTAGTGTGTGATGCGGGGTTGCGCTCTGTGTATGTAATTCTGCTACGTAGTGTGTGATGCGGGGGTGCGCTCTGTGTATGTATTTCTGCTACGTAGTGTGTGATGCGGGGGTGCGCTCTGTGTATGTATTTCTGCTACGTAGTGTGTGATGCGGTGGAGCACTCTGTGTATGTATTTCTGCTACGTAGTGTGTGATGCTGGGTGCGCTCTGTGTATGTATTTCTGCTACGTAGTGTGTGATGCTGGGTGCGCTCTGTGTATGTATTTCTGCTACGTAGTGTGTGATGCTGGGTGCGCTCTGTGTATGTATTTCTGCTACGTAGTGTGTGATGCTGCGTATGCTCTGTGTATGTATTTCTGCTATGTAGTGTGTGATGCTGGGTGCGCTCTGTATATGTATTTCTGCTACGTAGTGTGTGATGCTGCGTACGCTCTGTGTATGTATTTCTGCTATGTAGTGTGTGATGCTGGGTACGCTCTGTGTATGTATTTCTGGTACGTAGTGTGTGATGCTGGGTGCGCTCTGTGTATGTATTTCTGCTACGTAGTGTGTGATGCTGGGTACGCTTTGTGTATGTATTTCTGCTACGTAGTGTGTGATGCTGGGTGCGCTCTGTGTATGTATTTCTGCTACGTAGTGTGTGATACGGGGTGCGCTCTGTGTATGTATTCTGCTACGTAGTGTGAGATGCTGGGTGCGCTCTGTGTATGTATTTCTGCTACGTAGTGTGTGATGCTGGGTGCGCTCTGTGTATGTATTTCTGCTACGTAGTGTGTGATGCTGCGTATGCTCTGTGTATGTATTTCTGCTATCTAGTGTGTGATGCTGGGTACGCTCTGTGTATGTATTTCTGCTACGTAGTGTGTGATGCTGGGTGCGCTTTGTGTATGTATTTCTGCTACGTAGTGTGTGATGCTGGGTGCGCTCTGTGTATGTATTTCTGCTACGTAGTGTGTGATGCTGGGTGCGCTCTGCTGTATGTAATTTCTGCTTACGTAGTGTGTGATGCTGGGTGTCGCTCTGTGTATGTATTTCTGCTACGTAGTGTGTGATGCTGGGTGCGCTTGTGTACTGTATTTCTGCTACGTAGTGTGTGATGCTGGGTGCGCTCTGTGTATGTATTTCTGCTAGTAGTTGTGTGATGCTGGGTGCGCTCTGTGTATGTATTTATGCTGCTACGTAGTGTGTGATGCTGGGTGCGCTCTGTGTATGTATTTCTGCTACGTAGTGTGTGATGCTGGGTGCGCTCTGTGTATGTATTCTGCTACGTAGTGTGTGATGCTGGGTGCGCTCTGTGTATTATTTTCTGCTACGTAGTGTGTGATGCTGGGTGCGCTCTGTGTATGTATTTCTGCTACGTAGTGTGTGATGCTGGGTGCGCTCTGTGTATGTATTTCTGCTACGTAGTGTGTGATGCTGGGTGCGCTCTGTGTATGTATTTCTGCTACGTAGTGTGTGATGCTGGGTGCGCTCTGTGTATGTATTTCTGCTACGTAGTGTGTGATGCTGGGTGCGCTCTGTGTATGTATTTCTGCTACGTAGTGTGTGAGGCTGGGTGCGCTCTGTGTATGTATTTCTGCTACGTAGTGTGTGATGCTGGGTGCGCTCTGTGTATGTATTTCTGCTACGTAGTGTGTGATGCTGGGTGCGCTCTGTGTATGTATTTCTGCTACGTAGTGTGTGATGCTGGGTGCGCTCTGTGTATGTATTTCTGCTACGTAGTGTGTGATGCTGGGTGCGCTCTGTGTATGTATTTCTGCTACGTAGTGTGTGATGCTGGGTGCGCTCTGTGTATGTATTTCTGCTACGTAGTGTGTGATGCTGGGTGCGCTCTGTGTATGTATTTCTGCTACGTAGTGTGTGATGCTGGGTGCGCTCTGTGTATGTATTTCTGCTACGTAGTGTGTGATGCGGGGTGCGCTCTGTGTATGTATTTCTGCTACGTAGTGTGTAATGCTGGGTGCGCTCTGTGTATGTATTTCTGCTACGTAGTGTGTGATGCGGGGTGCGCTCTGTGTATGTATTTCTGCTACGTAGTGTGTTATGCTGGGTGCGCTCTGTGTATGTATTTCTGCTACGTAGTGTGTGATGCGGGGTGCGCTCTGTGTATGTATTTCTGCTACGTAGTGTGTGATGCTGGGTGCGCTTTGTGTATGTATTTCTGCTACGTAGTGTGTGATGCTGGGTGCGCTCTTTATATGTATTTCTGCTACGTAGTGTGTGATGCTGGGTGCGCTCTGTGTATGTATTTCTGCTACGTAGTGTGTGATGCTGGGTGCGCTCTCTGTATGTATTTCTGCTACGTAGTGTGTGATGCGGGGTGCGCTCTGTGTATGTATTTCTGCTACGTAGTGTGTGATGCTGGGTGCGCTCTGTGTATGTATTTCTGCTACTGTACTTTGTGATGCTGTGGGATGCGCTCAGTGTAGTATTTCTGCTACGTAGTGTGTGATGCTGGGTGCGCTCTGTAGTAGGTATTTCTGCTACGTAGTGTGGTGATGCTTGGTGCGCTTTGTGTATGTATTTCTGCTACGTAGTGTTGATTGCTGGGTGCGCTCTGTTGTATGTATTTCTGGCTAGAGTAGTGTGTGATGCTGGGTAGCGCTCTTGTATATGTATTTCTGCTACGTAGTGTGTGATGCCTGGTGTGCGCCTTTGTGTATGTATTTCTGGCTACGTAGTGTGTGATGCTGGGTGCGCTCTGTGTATTTATTTCTGCTAAGTAGTGTGTGATGCTGGGTGCGCTCTGTGTATGTATTTCTGCTACTTAGTGTGTGATGCTTGGTGCTGCTCTGTGTATGTATTTCTGCTACGTAGTTGTGTGATGCTGGGTGCGCTCTGTGTATGTATTTCTGCTACGTAGTGTGTGATGCTGGGTGCGCTCTGTGATATGTATTTCTGCTACGTAGTGTTTGATGCTGGGTGCGCTCTGTGTATGTATTTCTGCTACGTAGTGTGTGATGCTGGGTGCGCTCTGTGTATGTATTTCTGCTACGTAGTGTTGTGATGCTGGGTGCGCTCTGTGTATGTATTTCTGCTACGTAGTGTGTGATGCTGGTGCGCTTGTGTATGTATTTCTGCTACGTAGTGTGTGATGCTGGGTGCGCTCTGTGTATGTATTTCTGCTACGTAGTGTGTGATGCTGGGTGCGCTCTGTGTATGTATTTCTGCTACGTAGTGTGTGATGCTGTGTGCGCTTTGTGTAATGTATTCTGCTACGTAGTGTGTGATGCTGGGTGCGCTCTGTGGTATGTATTTCTGCTACGAGTGTGTGATGCTGGGTGCGCTCTGTGTATGTATTTCTGCTACGTAGTGTGTGATGCTGCGTGCGCTCTGTGTATGTATTTCTGCTACGTAGTGTGTGATGCTGGGTGCGCTCTGTGTATGTATTTCTGCTACGTAGTGTGTGATGCTGGGTGCGCTGCTGTGTATGTATTTCTGCTACGTAGTGTGTGATTGCTGGGTGCGCTCTGTGTATGTAATTACTGCTACGTAGTTGTGTGATGCATGGGTGAGCTCTGATAGTATGTATTTCTGCTACGTAGTGTGGTGATGCTGGGAGCGCTCTGTGTATGTATTTCTGCTACGTAGTGTGTGATGCTGGGTGCGCTCTGTTGTATGTATTTCTGCTACGTAGTGTGTGATGCTGGGTGCGCTCTGTGTATGTATTTCTGCTACGTAGTGTGTGATGCCTGGGTGCGCTCTGTGGTATGTATTCTGCTACGTAGTGTGTGATGCTGGGTGCGCTCTGTGTATGTATTTCTGCTACGTAGTGTGTGATGCTGGGTGCGCTCTGTGTATGTATTTCTGCTACGTAGTGTGTGATGCTGGTGTGCGCTCTGTGTATGTATTTCTGCTACGTAGTGTGTGATGCTGGGTGCGCTCTGTGTATGTATTTCTGCTACGTAGTGTGTGATGCGGGGTGCGCTCTGTGTATGTATTTCTGCTACGTAGTGTGTGATGCTGGGTGCGCTCTGTGTATGTATTTCTGCTACGTAGTGTGTGAGGCTGGGTGCGCTCTGTGTATGTATTTCTGCTACGTAGTGTGTGATAGCTGGGTGCGCTCTGAGTATGTATTTCTGCTACGTAGTGTGTGATGCTGGGTGCGCTCTGTGTATGTATTTCTGCTACGTAGTGGTGATGCTGGGTGCGCTCTGTGTACTGATATTTCTGCTACGTAGTGTGTGATTGCCCGGGGTGCGCTCTGTGTATGTATGTCTGCTACTAGTGTATGATGCTGGTGCGATCTGTGTATGTATTTCTGCTACGTAGTGTGTGATGCTGGGTGCGCTCTGTGTATGTATTTCTGCTACGTAGTGTGTGATGCGGGGTTGCGCTCTGTGTATGTATTTCTGCTACGTAGTTTGTGATGCTGGGTGCGCTCTTGTGTATGTATTTCTGCTACGTAGTGTGTGATGCGGGTGCGCTCTGTGTATGTATTTCCTGCTACGTAGTGTGTGATG
This sequence comes from Bombina bombina, assembly GCF_027579735.1. Classification (NCBI taxonomy): domain Eukaryota; kingdom Metazoa; phylum Chordata; class Amphibia; order Anura; family Bombinatoridae; genus Bombina; species Bombina bombina. Next base: position 1,100,710,268 of record NC_069504.1, on the reverse strand, counting down.
CTGGTGTGCGCTCTGTGTATGTATTTCTGCTACGTAGTGTGTGATGCTGGGTGCGCTCTGTTATGTATTTCTGCTACGTTAGTGTGTGATGCTGGGTGCGCTCTGTGTATGTATTTCTGCTACGTAGTGTGTGATTGCTGGGTGCGCTCTTCTGTATGTATTCTGCTACGATAGTTTGTGATGCTGGGGTGCGCTCTGTGTATGTATTTCTGCTACGTGTGTGTGGATGCTGGGTGCGCTCTTGTTATGTATGTCTGCTACGGTAGTGTGTGATGCTGGGGCGCTCTTGTGTATGTATTTCTGCTACGTAGTGTATGAAGCTTCTGGTGCGCTCAGTGTATTTATTCTGCTACGTAGTATTGGGATGCGGGTGGCGCTCTGTTTAATGTAATTTCTGCTACGTAGTGTGTGATGCTGGGTCGCTCTCTGTATGTATTTCTGGCTAAAACGTAGTGTGTGAGCGGGGTGCGCTCTGTGTAGTTATTCTGCTACGAGTGAGTATGCTGTGTGCGCTCTGGTTGTAAAGTAATTCTTGCTACGTAGGTGTGATGCTGGGTTGCGCTCTTTGTATGAATTTCTGCTACGTAGTGTATGATGCTGGGTGGCGCTCTGTGTATGTATTTCTGGCTACGTAGTTGTGATGCTGGGTGCGCTCCTGTGTATGTATGTCTGCTACGTAGTAAGTGATTGCTGGTGCGCTCTGTGTATGTATTTCTGCTACGTAGTTGTGATTGCTGTGTGCGCTCTGTTGTATGTATTTCTGCTACGTAAGTGTGTGATGCTTGGTGCGCTCCCGTGTATGTATTTCTGCTACGTAGGTGTGATGCTGGGTGCGCTTCTGTGATGTATTTCTGCTACGTAGTGTGTGATACTGGGTGCGCTCTGTGTATGTATTTCTGCTACGTAGTGTGTGATGCTGGGTGCGCTCTGTATATGTATTTCTGCTACGTAGTGTGTGATACTGGGTGCGCTCTGTGTATGTATTTCTGCTACGTAGTGTGTGATGCGGGGTGCGCTCTGTGTATGTAGTTCTGCTACGTAGTGTGTGATGCGGGGTGCGCTCTGTGTATGTATTTCTGCTACGTAGTGTGTGATGCGGGGTGCGCTCTGTGTATGTATTTCTGCTACGTAGTGTGTGATGCTGGGTGCGCTCTGTGTATGTATTTCTGCTACGTAGTGTGTGATGCTGGGTGCGCTCTGTGTATGTATTTCTGCTACGTAGTGTGTGATGCTGGGTGCGCTCTGTGTATGTATTTCTGCTACGTAGTGTGTGATGCGGGGTGCGCTCTGTGTATGTATTTCTGCTACCTAGTGTGTGATGCTGGGTGCGCTCTGTGTATGTATTTCTGCTACGTAGTGTGTGATGCTGGATGCGCTCTGTGTATGTATTTCTGCTACCTAGTGTGTGATGCTGGGTGCGCTCTGTGTATGTATTTCTGCTACGTAGTGTGTGATGCTGGGTGCGCTCTGTGTATGTATTTCTGCTACCTAGTGTGTGATGCTGGGTGCGCTCTGTGTATGTAGTTCTGCTACGTAGTGTGTGATGCTGGGTGCGCTCTGTGTATGTATTTCTGCTACGTAGTGTGTGATGCTGGGTGCGCTCTGTGTATGTATTTCTGCTATGTAGTGTGTGATGCAGGGTGCGCTCTGTGTATGTATTTCTGCTACGTAGTGTGTGATGCTGGGTGCGCTCTGTGTATGTATTTCTGCTACGTAGTGTGTGATGCTGCGTACGCTCTGTGTATGTATTTCTGCTACGTAGTGTGTGATGTGGGGTGCGCTCTGTGTATGTATTTCTGCTATGTATTGTGTGATGCTGGGTGCGCTCTGTGTATGTATTTCTGCTACGTAGTGTGTGATGCTGGGTGCGCTCTGTGTATGTATTTCTGCTACGTAGTGTGTGATGCTGGGTGCGCTCTGTGTATGTATTTCTGCTACGTAGTGTGTGATGCGGGGTGCGCTCTGTGTATGTATTTCTGCTACGTAGTGTGTGATGCTGGGTGCGCTCTGTGTATGTATTTCTGCTACGTAGTGTGTGATGCTGGGTGCGCTCTGTGTATGTATTTCTGCTACCTAGTGTGTGATGCTGGGTGCGCTCTGTGTATGTATTTCTGCTATGTAGTGTGTGATGCAGGGTGCGCTCTGTGTATGTATTTCTGCTACGTAGTGTGTGATGCTGGGTGCGCTTTGTGTATGTATTTCTGCTATGTAGTGTGTGATGCAGGGTGCGCTCTGTGTATGTATTTCTGCTACGTAGTGTGTGATGCTGGGTGCGCTCTGTGTATGTATTTCTGCTACGTAGTGTGTGATGCTGGGTGCGCTCTGTGTATGTATTTCTGCTACGTAGTGTGTGATGCTGGGTGCGCTCTGTGTATGTATTTCTGCTACGTAGTGTGTGATGCAGGGTGCGCTCTGTGTATGTATTTCTGCTACGTAGTGTGTGATGCTGGGTGCGCTCTGTGTATGTATTTCTGCTACGTAGTGTATGATGCGGGGTGCGCTCTGTGTATGTATTTCTGCTACGTAGTGTGTGATGCGGGGTGCGCTCTGTGTATGTATTTCTGCTATGTAGTGTGTGATGCTGGGTGCGCTCTGTGTATGTATTTCTGCTACGTAGTGTGTGATGCTGGGTGCACTCTGTGTATGTTTTTCTGCTACGTAGTGTGTGATGCTGGGTGCGCTCTGTGTATGTATTTCTGCTACGTAGTGTGTGATGCTGGGTGCGCTCTTTATATGTATTTCTGCTATGTAGTGTGTGATGTGGGGTGCACTCTGTGTATGTATTTCTGCTACGTAGTGTGTGATGCTGGGTGCGCTCTGTGTATGTATTTCTGCTATGTAGTGTGTGATGCTGGGTGCACTCTGTGTATGTATTTCTGCTACGTAGTGTGTGATGCTGGGTGCGCTCTGTGTATGTATTTCTGCTACGTAGTGTGTGATGCTGGGTGCGCTGTTTATATGTATTTCTGCTACGTAGTGTGTGATGTGGGGTGCGCTCTGTGTATATATTTCTGCTACCAAGTGTGTAATGCTGGGTGCGCTCTGTGTATGTATTTCTGCTACGTAGTGTGTGATGCGGGGTGCGCTCTGTGTATGTATTTCTGCTACGTAGTGTGTGATGCGGGGTGCGCTCTGTGTATGTATTTCTGCTACGTAGTGTGTGATGCGGGGTGCGCTCTGTGTATGTATTTCTGCTACGTAGTGTGTGATGCTGGGTGCGCTCTGTGTATGTATTTCTGCTACGTAGTGTATGATGCTGGGTGCGCTCTGTATATGAATTTGTGCTACGTAGTGTGTGATGCTGGGTGCGCTCTGTATATGTATTTCTGCTACGCAGTGTGTGATCCTGGGTGCGCTCTGTATATGTATTTCTGCTACGTAGTGTGTGATGCTGGGTGCGCTCTGTGTATGTATTTCTGCTACGCAGTGTGTGATGCTGGGTGCGCTCTGTGTATGTATTTCTGCTACGTAGTGTGTGATGCGGGGTGCGCTCTGTGTATGTATTTCTGCTACGTAGTGTGTGATGCTGGTTGTGCTCTGTGTATATATTTCTGCTACGTAGTGTGTGATGCGGGGTGCGCTCTGTGTATGTATTTCTGCTACCTAGTGTGTAATGCTGGGTGCGCTCTGTGTATGTATTTCTGCTACGTAGTGTGCGATGCGGGGTGCGCTCTGTGTATGTATTTCTGCTACGTAGTGTGTGATGCTGGGTGCGCTCTGTGTATGTATTTCTGCTACGTAGTGTGTGATGCGGGGTGCGCTCTGTGTATGTATTTCTGCTACGTAGTGTATGATGCGGGGTGCGCTCTGTGTATGTATTTCTGCTACATAGTGTGTGATGCGGGGTGCGCTCTGTGTATGTATTTCTGCTACGTAGTGTATGATGCGGGGTGCGCTCTGTGTATGTATTTTTAGTGTCTGAATAAACTTGTCCATGGATGTAAAAATGAGAACGAAACACACTTTTTATGTAACTATATTATTCTTTACACAGATTTATTAAGTGTTAAAAAACATAATTTATGTAAGAACTTACCTGATAAATTAATTTCTTTCATATTGGCAAGAGTCCATGAGCTAGTGACGTATGGGATATACAATCCTACCAGGAGGGGCAAAGTTTCCCAAACCTCAAAATGCCTATAAATATACCCCTCACCACACCCACAATTCAGTTTAACAAATAGCCAAGCAGTGGGGTGATAAAGAAAGGAGTAGAAAGCATCAACAAAAGAAATTGGGAAATAATTGTGCTTTATACAAAAAATCATAACCACCATAAAAAGGGGTGGGCCTCGTGGACTCTTGTCAATATGAAAGAAATTAATTTATCAGGTAAGTTCTTACATAAATTATGTTTTCTTTCATGTAATTGGCAAGAGTCCATGAGCTAGTGACGTATGGGATAGCAATACCCAAGATGTGGAAATCCACGCAAGAGTCACTAGAGAGGGAGGGATAAAAATAAAAACAGCCATTTTCCGCTGAGAAAAAATTAATCCACAACCCAAAAAAATAAGTTTATTCTCATAAAAGAAAAAAACTTAAATCAAAAGCAGAAGAATCAAACTGAAACAGCTGCCTGAAGAACTTTTCTACCAAAAACTGCAAATACATCAAAACTGCAAATACATCAAAACGGTAGAATTTAGTAAATGTATGCAAAGAGGACCAAGTTGCCGCTTTGCAAATCTGATCAACTGAAGCTTCATTCTTAAAGGCCCACGAAGTGGAGACTGATCTAGTAGAATGAGCTGTAATTCTCTGAGGCGGGGCCTGACCCGATTCCAAATAAGCTTGATGAATCAAAAGTTTTAACCAAGAAGCCAAGGAAATAGCAGAAGCCTTCTGACCTTTCCTAGGAGCAGAAAATAAAAGAAATAGACTGGAAGTCTTCCTAAAATCTTTAGTAGCTTCCACATAATATTTCAAAACTCTTACCACATCCAAAGAATGTAAGGATCTTTCCAAAGAATTCTTAGGATTAGGACACAAGGAAGGGACAACAATTTCTCTACTAATGTTGTTAGAATTCACAACCTTAGGTAAAAATTGAAAAAAAGTCAGCAAAACTGCCTTATCCTGATGAAAAATCAGAAAAGGAGACTCACAAGAAAGAGCAGATAGCTCAGGAACTCTTCTAGCAGAAGAGATAGCCAAAAGGAACAACACTTTCCAAGAAAGTAGTTTAATGCCCAAAGAATGCATAGGCTCAAATGGAGGAGCCTGTAAAGCCTTCGAAACCAAATTAAGACTCCAAGGAGGAGAAATTGATTTAATGACAGGCTTAATACAAACTAAAGCCTGTACAAAACAGTGAATATCAGGAAGTATAGCAATCTTTCTGTGAAATAAAACAGAAAGAGCAGAGATTTGTCCCTTCAAGGAACTTGCAGACAAACCCTTATCCAAACCATCCTAAAGAAACGGTAAAATTCTAGGAATTCTAAAAGAATGCCAAGAGAATTTATGAGAAGAACACCATGAAATGTAAGTCTTCCAAACTCTATAATAAATATTTCTAGAGACAGATTTACGAGCTTGTAACATAGTATTAATCACTGAGTCAGAGAAACCTCTATGACTTAGTACTAAGCGTTCAATTTCCATACCTTCAATGATTTGAGATCCTGATGGAAAAACGGACCTTGAGACAGTAGGTTCGGCCTTATCGGAAGTGGCCAAGGTTGGCAACTGGACATCCGAACCAGATCCGCATACCAAAACCTGTGTGGCCATGCTGGAGCCACCAGCAACACAAACGATTGTTCCATGATGATTTTGGAGATCACTCTTGGAAGAAGAACTAGAGGCGGGAAAATGTAAGCAGGATGATAACACCAAGGAAGTGTCAGCACATCCACTGCTTCCGCCTGAACATCCCTGGACCTGGACAGGTATCTGGGAAGTTTCTTGTTTAGATGAGAGGCCATAAGATCTATCTCTGGAAGACCCCACATCTGAACAATCTGAGAAAACACATCTGGATGGAGAGACCACTCCCCTGGATGTAAAGTCTGACGGCTGAGATAATCCGCCTCCCAATTGTCTACACCTGGGATATGCACTGTAGAGATTAGACAGGAGCTGGATTCCGCCCAAGCAAGTATCCGAGATACTTCTTTCATAGCTTGGGGACTGTGAGTCCCACCCTGATGATTGACATATGCCACTGTTGTGATATTGTCTGTCTGAAAACAAATGAACGGTTCTCTCTTTAACAGAGGCCAAAACTGAAGAGCTCTGAGAATTGCACGGAGTTCTAAAATATGTATTGGTAATCTCGCCTCTTGAGATTTCCAAATCCCTTGTGCTCTCAGAGATCCCCAAATAGCTCCCCAACCTAAAAGACTTGCATCTGTTGTGATCACAGTCCAGGCTGAACTAAACAATGGTGATCTATCCACCACGACAGAGAGTGTCGAACATTGGGATTTAAGGATATTAATTGTGATAACTTTGTATAATCCCTGCACCATTGGTTCAGCATACAAAGCTGTAGAGGTCCCATGTGAAAATGAGCAAAGGGGATCGCGTCCGATGCTGCAGTCATGAGACCTAAAACTTTCATGCACATAGCCACTGAAGGGAATGACTGAGACTGAAGGTGCCGGCAGGCTGCAACCAATTTTAAACGTCTCTTGTCTGTTACAGACAGAGTCATGGACACTGAATCTATCTGGAAGCCTAAAAAGTTGACCCTTGTCTGAGGAATCAAGAACCTTTTTGGTAAATTGATCCTCCAACCATGTTTCCGAAGAAACAACATTAGTTGATTCGTGTGAGATTCTGCAGAACGTAAAGACTGAGCTAGTACCAAGATATCGTCCAAATAAGGAAACACAGTAATAGCCTGTTCTCTGATTACAGAGAGTAGGGCACCTAGAACCTTTGAAAAGATTCTTGGAGCTGTTGCTAGGCCAAATGGAAGAGCAACAAATTGGTAATGCTTGTCTAGAAAAGAGAATCTCAGGAACTGATAATGTTCTGGATGAATCGGAATATGAAGGTATGCATCCTGCAAGTCTATTGTGGACATATAATGTCCTCGCTGAACAAAAGGCAGAATAGTCCTTATAGTCACCATCTTGAAAGTTGGTACTCTTACATAACGATTCAAAATTTTCAGATCCAGAACTGGTCTGAATACATTTTCCTTCTTTGGGACAATGAATAGATTTGAATAAAACCCCAAACCTTGTTCCTGAAAAGGAACTGGCATGATTACCCCTGAAGACTCCAGGTCTGAAACACACTTCAGGAAAGCCTGAGCTTTTAATGGATTTGCTTGGATACGTGAGAGAAAAAATCTTCTCACAGGAGGTCTTACTCTGAATCCTATTCGATACCCTTGAGAGACAATGCTCTGAATCCATTGATTTTGGACAGAATTTATCCAAATATCCTTGAAAAACCTTAATCTGCCCCCTACCAGCTGAGCTGGAATGAGGGCCGCACCTTCATGCAGACTTAGGGGCTGACTTTGGTTTCTTAAATGGCTTGGATTTATTCCAATTTGAGGAAGGTTTCCAATTGGAAACAGATTCCTTGGGGGAAGGATTGGGTTTTTGTTCCTTATTTTGACGAAAGGAACGAAAACGGTTAGAAGCCCTAGATTTACCCTTAGGTTTTTTATCCTGAGGCAGAAAAACTCCCTTTCCCCCAGTAACAGTTGAAATAATAGAATCCAACTGAGAACCAAATAAATTATTACCTTGGAAAGAAAGAGATAGTAATCTAGATTTAAATGTCATATCAGCATTCCAAGATTTAAGCCACAAAGCTCTTCTAGCTAAAATAGCTAAAGACATGGATCTAGCATAAATTTTGATAATATAAAAAATGGCATCACAAATAAAATGATTAGTATATTGCAGTAAGCGAATAATGCTAGATATGTCAGAATCCAATTCTTGTTGCGCTAAATTCTCCAACGAGAAAGTTGATGCAGCCGCAACATCAGCCAAAGAAATTGCAGGTCTGAGAAGATGACCTGAATATAAATAAGCTTTCCTTAGATAAGATTCAAGCTTCCTATCTAAAGGATCCTTAAAGGAAGTACTATCTTCCATAGAAATAGTGGTACGTTTAGCAAGAGTAGAAATAGCCCCATCAACTTTGGGGATTTTTTACCAAAACTCTATAGAATTTGCTGGTAAAGGATACAATTTTTTAAACCTTGAAGAAGGAATAAAAGAAGTACCTGGCTTATTCCATTCCTTAGAAATCATATCAGAAATAGCCTCAGGAATAGGAAAAACCCCTGGAAAAACCACAGGAGGTTTAAAAACAGCATTTAAATGTTTATTAGACTTAACATCAAGAGGACTGGTTACCTCAATATCCAAAGTAATTAACACTTCTTTTAATAAAGAACGCATATACTCTATTTTAAATAAATAAGTAGATTTGTCAGTGTCAATGTTTGAGGAAGGATCTTCTGTATCAGATAGATCCTCATCAGAGGAGGATAAATTATTATGTTGTTGGTCATTTGAAATTTCATCAACTGAATGAGAAGTTTTAAAAGACCTTTTACGTTTATTAGAAGGTGGAAATGCAGACAAAGCCTTCTGAATAGAATCAGAAACAAATTATTTAAAATTCATAGGTATATCATGTACATTAGAAGTTGAAGGAACTGCAACTGGCAATGTACTATTACTGATGGACACACTATCTGCATGTAAAGGTTTATCATGACAACAATTACAAATGACATTCAGAGAAATAATTTCCACAATCTTATAACAAATGCACTTAGTTTTGGTAGAACCAATGTCAGGCAGCAAAGTTCCAGCAGATACTTCTGAGGCAGGATCAGATTGAGATATCTTGCAAAATGTAAAAAAAAACCCAACATATAAAGCAAAATTATCAATTTCCTTATATGACAGTTTCAGGAATGGGAAAAAATGAAAATAGCATAGCCCTCTGATAGAGAAAAAGGCAAGAGGCAAACATCAATGGGGTATTAAAATAATGAAAAAGTTTAGCGCCAAGTATGACACACAACGTAAGTGAAAACTTTTTTGGCGCCAATAATAACCGGAAATGACACACTCGCGTCACTAATGACGCAACCGTGTGTAAGGCTTCGGCGTCAACTATGACGCCGGAAATGACGAAGTTGCGTCATAGACATATTTTTTTGCGCCAAAAAATTCTCGCGCCAAGAATGACGCAATAAAGTCTAGCATTTGGCGCACCCGCGGGCGTAATACCGCCCGCAATTTGCAAGAAAATAGTCAATTGAAAAAAAGACTAAACCCCAGGTAAGAAAAAAATGTCTTAAAAATGTTTATTTTCCCCAAATATGAAACTGACAGTCTGCAGAAGGAAATACATGAACCTGACTCATGGCAAATATAAGTACAATACATACTGTATATTTAGAACTTTATATAAATGCATAAAGTGCCAAACCATAACTGAGAGTGTCTTAAATAATAAAAAACATACTTACCAAAGGACACCCATCCACATATAGCAGATAGCCAAACCAGTACTAAAACAGTTATTAGTAGAGGTAATGGTAAATTGAGAGTATATCGTCGATCTGAAAAGGGAGGTAGGAGATGAATCTCTACGACCGATAACAGAGAACCTATGAAATAGACCCCCGTTAGGGAAATCATTGTATTCAATAAGTGATACTCCCTTCACGTCCCTCTGACATTCGCTGTACTCTGAGACGAATCGGGCTTCAACAATGCTGAGAAGCGCATATCAACGTAGAATCTAGCACAAACTTACTTCATCACCTCCATAGGAGGCAAAGTTTGTAAAACTGAATTGTGGGTGTTGTGAGGGGTGTATTTATAGGCATTTTGAGGTTTGGGAAACTTTGCCCCTCCTGGTAGGATTGTATATCCCATACGTCACTAGCTCATGGACTCTTGCCAATTACATGAAAGAAAACAAACGACAAAACAATTTTCACAGTACCTTTAAAGCTTGTGAACATCTTCCTCCCACAAGTGCTATAACACCCTGGTCTGTGACCTGGAGACAAAATAAAACATCATCAGGACAGTATGAGTTTGGATATTAAACATAAAAAGTACTGAATGCTCTGGTAGAGCTATATAAAAATCTAATTGGTAGCTGTATTAGTATTAAAATCCCTAGGACTGAGACGGAAAACAATTTTTTACTTTTTGTGTGAATCACAAACAAGTACAGTATAAAGTTGTACAAATATTCTGCCACTATGGGTGTCTGGGGGGGAGGGGGGGGTGATTGGAATTTTGATCTTTAGATCTAAGCATAATCAACAGCTTCAGTCACTTTTTTAGTGCAAATGAGCCACCATTTTTAAAATAATGTGCGTCACATGTTAATAGTAAGCAGCTCTCACCTGTTATCACTGTTTAATTTGTTTGGGGCATTTCATTTTTTTTTGCCCCCCCCAAAGAAAAAAAAAACTTCCATGCCTCCAAGTCATTCATCTTTCACTATGTTTTAGATATTAAATTAAACAAATATAAAAAGAAACAATTTGTGTTAAAAAACAGTAAACAACTTACTTGTTTTCTTGCAAAATTATCACTTAGAATGTCTCACTGTAGCCCCTGCCCCAAGTATAAAAGTGGAGATATTTTTTAAATTTAAAGGGACAGCCTACTTTAAATTTTTTATTGTTTAAAAATATAGATAATCCCTTTATTACCCATTGCCCAGTTTTGCACAACCAACACAATTATATTAACATACTTTTTACCTCTGTCATTCCCTTGTATCTAAGCCTCTGCAGACTGCCCCCTTATCTCAGTTCTTTTGACAGACTTGCATTTTAGCCAATCAGTGCTGACTCATAAATAACTCCACAAGAGTGAGCACAATGTTATCTATATGACACACATGAACTAGCACTTCTAACTGTGAAAAACTGTCAAAATGCACTGAGATAAGAGGCGGTTTTCAATTGATTAGAAATCAGTTTGATCCTACTTAGGTTTAGCTTTCAAAAAAGAACAACAAATGAACAAAGCGACTTTGATGATAAACGTAAATTGGAAAGTTGTCTAAAATTGCAGGTCCTACCTGAATCCTTTAAGTTGCATTCTGCCAATTCTGAGCATGAGCAAATCTGACTCCCTGTTTATCCAGTCTATTCACTTAATACTAAACCAACTCTGGGGCCCCAATGATTGAAAGTGCTACAAGGCGGCAATATATTTAAAAAGGGATCTGACATGATGTTAAGAATGCTGGAAAAATATTCAAAAGTGCCGACATTATTGTTTAAAGACAATGGTGATGCTAGAGAAATATTCCAAGCAGCATCGGCACCAACAAAAAAAAAAAACCCCCACAGTTATGTCTATACTAAAACTAAGGCCCCCTTAAAAAAAAAGAACACCAAACAAAAATCCACACCAAAATAATAAACCCTAAACCAACACTAAAAGATGCTATAGCAACAGCCCTTAGAAGAGCTTTTTGTAGGGCATTGCCCTAAAGTGATATAGCTCTTTGTCACCTAAAAACTACAACGCCATTCTACAATAAATGTACCCCCCCAAAAAAAAAGCCTTATCAAAAAAAAACTAAACTATAAAATAAACCTATCCCAAAAAAAGTTTGCCCTGAAAAGCACATTTGGAAGAGCATTGCCCTAAAGTGAACATAGCTCTAAATAAGTTTTAAGTATTGTATCTAATTTAAAATGAAGTTCTTTTTTATTTTTCATTTTATTATTTTAAAAATAAACATACAATTTAAATGATATATTTATGTTTAGAATAATAAAATGAACAATCAAAAATAACTACATTTTAAATTAGATACAATACTTAAAATAAGATGCATTATACATGGCAAGGCATCATTTTAACATTGGATATAAATGTAGCGACATAGTTCCTATAGTTATAATAGGGAGTTTTTTTTTATACTTTATTAGTCAGGTAGATTGCACACATGATGTAGGTGTAGGCGGTATTAGGGATTTAGCTAGACATTCCAGGGGAGTATAGGGAAGACATGACGTAGGTGTAGGCGGTATTAGGGATTTAGCTAGACGTTCCAGGGGAGTATAGCTAAGACATGACGTAGGTGTAGGCGGTATTAGGGATTTAGCTAGACATTCCAGGGGAGTATAGGGAAGACATGACGTAGGTGTAGGCGGTATTAGGGATTTAGCTAGACGTTCCAGGGGAGTATAGGGAAGACCTGACGTAGGTGTAGGCGGTATTAGGGAGTTACTTAGGTGTTGCAGGGGAGTGTAGCTAAGACATGACGTAGGTGTAGGCGGTATTAGGGATTTAGCTAGACGTTCCAGGGGAGTATAGGGAAGACCTGACGTAGGTGTAGGCGGTATTAGGGAGGTACTTAGGTGTTGCAGGGGAGTGTAGCTAAGACATGACGTAGGTGTAGGCGGTATTAGGGAGTTAGCTGGGCGTTCCAGGGAGAATATAGCCAAGATATGACATCGGTGTAGGCGGTATTAGGGATTTAGCTGGATGTTCCAGGGGAGTATAAGGAAGACATGACGTAGGTGTAGGTAGTATTATGGAGTTAGCTGGATGTTCCAGGGAAGTATAGCTAAGACATTACGTAGGTGCAGGTGATATTAGGGAGTTAGCTGTACGTTCCAGGGGAGTATAAGGAAGACATGACGTAGGTGTAGGTGGTATTAGGGAGTTAGCTGGATGTTCCAGGGGAGTATAGCTAAGACATGACATAGGTGTAGGTGATATTAGGGATTTAGCTGGATGTTCCAGGGGAGTATAAGGAAGACATGACATAGGTGTAGGTGGTATTAGGGAGTTAGCTGTACGTTCCAGGGGAGTATAGCTAAGACATGACGAAGGTGTAGGCGGTATTAGAGAGTTAGCTGGGTGTTCTAGGGACAGTATAGGGAAGACATGGCATAGGCGTAGGTGGTATTAGGGAGTTAGCTGGACATTCCAGGGGAGTATAGCTAAGACATGACATAGGTGTAGGCAGTATTAGGGAGTTAGCTGGGAGTTCCAGGGGGAGTGTAGGTAAATATGACGTAGCTGTAGGCGGTATTAGGGAGTTAGCTGTGCGTTCCAGGAGGAATGCAGGTAAATATGATGTAGATGTAGGCCTTCTGTGGGAGTTAGACTGGCGTTCCAGGGGGAGTAACCTGTATTTTGATTGGGAAACATCATCAGCAGTGCAATATATTCCAATCTCTGAAGTACGGGTTACTAGTAGGGAGTCAGCCATGTTTTACAGTGTGAGGCAGGTAGTGTAGGTGTAGTTACAGTAAGATCACACAGGCATTATTTGAAGTGTAAATACACAGAAACCTTGTTAGGTTTCAGTAAGTGCACTATCTGCGCTGTGTATAGAACTCTTCAAATATGGCCCCCCGCCTGCAGAAAGTGCCGACAAGTGGTGATGTTGGCAATGTTTTATTGAATTAACGCTTCCCAAATCCGCCTACAAAGAAGCCGTCACCATCCACCACCACCTCATCAAAACCACAAAGAAAACCGCTATCCTAGACAGAATCCACGCCAAAACCCACAACAGCAAAGAGCTGTTCACAGTCATCAAGGAATTCTCCAAACCCAACTGTGATACTAATGACATCCCACCCTCCCAGGACCTCTGCGACAACATCGCTACTTACTTCCACCGCAAGATCATCAACATCTACGACAGTCTTGAGCTCCAGAACTCACCACTCACCGCCGACCCACCCACCACCACCTCACCCAAACCCACCACCCGCCACCTTCTACGCACTACCTGGAGCCCCCTCACCACGGAGGACAGACTCAGAATCATGAAATCTATCCACTCCGGAGAACCCTCAGACCCATGCCCGCACCACATATTCAACATCGCCCACAAACTCTGCCTCACCATAAACTGCTCCATCGAAACTGGCACCTTCCCAGAAGACTGGAAGCATGCAGAGCTGAAACCCCTGCTGAAGAAACCCACAGCTGACCCCATAGATCCTAAAAACTACCGCCCCATCTCTCTTCTTCCCTTTCCAGCCAAAGTAATCGAGAAGGCCAACAACGCACAACCTGTTGACCACATCGAGACCAACCACATCTTGGACCCCTCCCAATCCGGTTTCAGGAGCAATCACAGCACCAAGACCGCCCTCCTCGCTGCCACAGACGACATCCGCACCCTGCTCGACCAAGGAGAGACTGCTGCGCTCATTCTTCTAGACCTCTCAGCCGCATTCGACACTGTATCCCACAGCACCCTCCTGACGTGCCTACACGATGCTGGCATCCGCAATAAGGCCCTGGAATGGATCACCTCCTTCCTCAGCGGCAGAACCCAGAAAGTCAGACTCCCACCCTTCTCCTCCAATCCCACAGCAATCAGCTGCGGCATACCCCAAGGCTCTTCTCTTAGCCCCACCCTCTTCAACATCTACATGGCCCCCCTCGCCGCCATCGTCCGACAACACAACCTCAACATCGTCTCCTACGCCGATGATACCCAGTTAATCATCTCACTCACCCGAGACCCCGCCACCGCCGAGAAAAATGTCCACAAAGGACTTACAGCAATCGCCACCTGGATGAGAAACAACCGTCTCAAACTCAACACTGACAAGACCGAAATCCTCCTCCTCGGACCCACAAAATCTGCATGACTCCTGGTGGCCCACAGCCCTCGGACACTCTCCAACTCCAACACACCACGCACGAAATCTAGGCGTCATCCTCGACTCATCACTTTCCATGGACCGCCAAGTCAACGCCGTCTCTTCGACTTGTTTTCACATACTCCACCTACTGCGAAAAATCTTCAAGTGAATCCCCACTGAAACTAGAAAATCTGTCACCCACACCCTCGTCAGTAGTTGACTGGACTACGGCAATGCACTCTACGCCGGGTCCACCATCAAGCTCCAGAAACAACTCCAACGCATCCAGAACACCTCGGCCAGACTCATCCTCGACATCCCTCGCCAAAACCACATCACCGAACACCTAAGGAACCTACACTGGCTCCCCGTCAACAAGAGAATCACCTTCAAGCTCCTAACCCATGCATTCAAGGCCCTCCACAACATCAGTCCTGAATACATCAACCACCGTGTCAATTTCTACACCCCCTCCAGACAACTCCGCTCTGCCGACCAAGCACTCGCAGTCATCCCCCGCATCAAGAAAAAAACAGCTGGAGGAAAATCCTTCTCCTATATGGCAGCAAGGTCATGGAACTCCCTCCCGCTGCACCTCAGACAATCCACCTCCCTTACAAACTTCAGGAAGGACCTCAAAACCTGGCTCTTCGACTGAATCGTCTTCCCTTAGCCCCCCTCCCCCCCATAGCGCCTTGAGACCCTCACGGGTGATTAGTTTGCGCTTTACAAGTACCCAATAGATAGATAGATAGATGAAAGACACATCGCCACTTGCCGTTACTTTGCGGGTCTGCCCCTTTTACTTGAATATATAGACAGACTGACGGACTGCAAGGCCAGTAAAGCAGTTTCTTGTCGGTTGATACTCTGAATATTGGGGCCTGGAAGTTTTATGATATCATGCTAGAAAAGATTTCTGTAGAGACCACAGCCTCCTTGTGGTGCTGTGACATGAAGTAATGGACACTGCACAAATGAAGTTTTAAAAAAAAGAAATAAAAGCTGTAGCCACCAATCAACAAGCGCTTCCCAGGGTGCTGAACCATAAATGGGGTGGCTCTTTAGCTTACATTCCAGCCTTTTCAAATAAAGATACCAAGAGAACAAAGAAAAATTGATAATAGGAGTAAATAAGAAAGTTGCTTAAAATTGCATGTTCTATCTGAATCATTAAAGAAAAAATGTGTGTTTCATATCCTTTTTGATTTTACCGTACCTTTAAGACATACTTAAAAAAGGTGTTAGTTAGCGTTTATATAATATCACTTGGAATATGAAGAAACATAATTATTGCAAGTATATTTCGGTTGTTCTTCCTATTTTCATTTTGACGTATGAATGCTGATTGGGTCTGTTGTAAAAAACATAATTTATGCTTACCTGATAAATTCCTTTCTTCTGTAGTGTGATCAGTCCACGGGTCATCATTACTTCTGGGATATTACTCCTCCCCAACAGGAAGTGCAAGAGGATTCACCCAGCAGAGCTGCATATAGCTCCTCCCCTCTACGTCACTCCCAGTCATTCGACCAAGGACCAACGAGAAAGAAGAAGCCAAGGGTGTAGTGGTGACTGGAGTATAACTTAAAAAATATTTACCTGCCTTAAAAACAGGGCGGGCCGTGGACTGATCACACTACAGAAGAAAGGAATTTATCAGGTAAGCATAAATTATGTTTTCTTCTGTTAAGTGTGATCAGTCCACGGGTCATCATTACTTCTGGGATACCAATACCAAAGCAAAAGTACACGGATGACGGGAGGGATAGGCAGGCTCTTTATACAGAAGGAACCACTGCCTGAAGAACCTTTCTCCCAAAAATAGCCTCCGAGGAAGCAAAAGTGTCAAATTTGTAAAATTTGGAAAAAGTATGAAGCGAAGACCAAGTTGCAGCCTTGCAAATCTGCTCAACAGAGGCCTCATTCTTGAAGGCCCAAGTGGAAGCCACAGCTCTAGTAGAATGAGCTGTAATTCTTTCAGGAGGCTGCTGTCCAGCAGTCTCATAAGCTAAACGAATTATGCTACGAAGCCAAAAAGAAAGAGAGGTAGCAGAAGCCTTTTGACCTCTCCTCTGACCAGAGTAAACGACAAACAGAGAAGACGTTTGTCGAAATTCCTTAGTTGCCTGTAAGTAAAATTTTAGAGCACGGACTACGTCCAGGTTGTGCAGTAGACGTTCCTTCTTCGAAGAAGGATTTGGGCACAAAGAAGGAACAACAATCTCTTGATTGATATTCCTGTTAGTGACTACCTTAGGTAAGAACCCAGGTTTAGTACGCAGAACTACCTTATCCGAATGAAAAATCAAATAAGGAGAATCACAATGTAAGGCTGATAATTCAGAGACTCTTCGAGCCGAGGAAATAGCCATTAAAAATAGAACTTTCCAAGATAACAACTTTATATCAATGGAATGAAGGGGTTCAAACGGAACGCCCTGTAAAACATTAAGAACAAGGTTTAAACTCCATGGTGGAGCAACAGTTTTAAACACAGGCTTAATCCTGGCCAAAGCCTGACAAAAAGCCTGGACGTCAGGAACTTCTGACAGACGTTTGTGTAACAGAATGGACAGAGCAGAGATCTGTCCCTTTAATGAACTAGCAGATAAACCCTTTTCTAAACCTTCTTGTAGAAAAGACAATATCCTAGGAATCCTAACCTTACTCCAAGAGTAACCTTTGGATTCACACCAATATAGGTATTTACGCCATATCTTATGGTAAATCCTTCTGGTAACAGGCTTCCTAGCCTGTATTAAGGTATCAATAACTGACTCAGAAAACCCACGTCTTGATAAAATCAAGCGTTCAATTTCCAAGCAGTCAGCTTCAGAGAAGTTAGATTTTGATGTTTGAAAGGACCCTGTATCAGAAGGTCCTGTTTCAGAGGTAGAGACCAAGGTGGACAGGATGACATGTCCACTAGGTCTGCATACCAAGTCCTGCGTGGCCATGCAGGTGCTATTAGAATCACTGATGCTCTCTCCTGCTTGATTCTGGCAATCAATCGAGGAAGCATCGGGAAGGGTGGAAACACATAAGCCATCCTGAAATCCCAAGGTGCTGTCAGGGCATCTATCAGGACTGCTCCTGGATCCCTGGATCTGGACCCGTAACGAGGAAGCTTGGCGTTCTGTCGAGACGCCATGAGATCTATCTCTGGTTTGCCCCAACGTCGAAGTATTTGGGCAAAGACCTCCGGATGAAGTTCCCACTCCCCCGGATGAAAAGTCTGACGACTTAAGAAATCCGCCTCCCAGTTCTCCACTCCCGGGATGTGGATTGCTGACAGGTGGCAAGAGTGAGACTCTGCCCAGCGAATTATCTTTGATACTTCCATCATAGCTAGGGAGCTTCTTGTCCCTCCCTGATGGTTGATGTAAGCTACAGTCGTGATGTTGTCCGACTGAAACCTGATGAACCCCCGAGTTGTCAACTGGGGCCAAGCCAGGAGTGCATTGAGAACTGCTCTCAATTCCAGAATGTTTATTGGCAGGAGACTCTCCTCCTGACTCCATTGTCCCTGAGCCTTCAGAGAATTCCAGACGGCACCCCAACCTAGAAGGCTGGCGTCTGTTGTTACAATTGTCCAGTCTGTTCTGCTGAATGGCATCCCCCTGGACAGATGTGGCCGAGAAAGCCACCATAGAAGAGAATTTCTGGTCTCTTGATCCAGATTCAGAGAAGGGGACAAGTCTGAGTAATCCCCATTCCACTGACTAGCATGCACAGTTGCAGTGGTCTGAGGTGTAAGCGTGCAAAGGGTACTATGTCCATTGCCGCTACCATTAAGCCGATTACCTCCATGCATTGAGCCACTGACGGGTGTTGAATGGAATGAAGGGTGCGGCAAGCACTTTGAAGTCTTGTTAGCCTGTCCTCTGTCAGGTAAATCTTCATTTCTACAGAATCTATAAGAGTCCCCAGGAAGGGAACTCTTGTGAGTGGAACGAGTGAACTTTTCTTTTCGTTCACCTTCCATCCATGTGACCTTAGAAATGCCAGTACTAACTCTGTATGAAACTTGGCAGTTTGAAAGCTTGAAGCTTGTATCAGAATGTCGTCTAGGTATGGAGCTACCGAGATTCCCCGCGGTCTTAGTACCGCCAGAAGAGCACCCAGAACCTTTGTGAAGATTCTTGGAGCTGTAGCCAATCCGAATGGAAGAGCCACAAACTGGCAATGCCTGTCTAGGAAGGCAAACCTTAGGTACCGGTAATGATCTTTGTGAATCGGTATGTGAAGGTAAGCATCTTTTAAATCTACAGTGGTCATGTACTGACCCTCTTGGATCATAGGTAAAATTGTCCGAATAGTCTCCATCTTGAACGATGGAACTCTTAGGAATTTGTTTAGGATCTTTAAGTCCAGGATTGGTCTGAAAGTTCCCTCTTTTTTGGGAACCACAAACAGATTTGAGTAAAACCCTTGTCCCTGTTCCGACCGTGGAACTGGATGGATTACTCCCATTAACAAGAGCTCTTGTACGCAGCGTAGAAACGCCTCTTTCTTTGTCTGGATTGTTGACAACCTTGACAGATGAAATCTCTCTCTTGGAGGAGAGTATTTGAAGTCCAGAAGGTATCCCTGAGATATTATCTCTAGCGCCCAGGGATCCTGGACATCTCTTGCCCAAGCCTGGGCGAAGAGAGAAAGTCTGCCCCCCACTAGATCCGATCCCGGATCGGGGGCCCTCAATTCATGCTGTTTTAGGGGCAGCAGCAGGTTTCCTGGCCTGCTTGCCCTTGTTCCAAGACTGGTTAGGTCTCCAGTTTTGTCTGTAGCGAGCAACAGATCCTTCTTGCTTTGGGGCAGAGGAAGTTGATGCTGCTCCTGCTTTGAAATTCCGAAAGGAACGAAAATTAGACTGTTTGGCCTTAGGTTTGGCCCTGTCTTGAGGCAGGGCGTGGCCTTTACCTCCTGTAATGTCAGCGATAATTTCTTTCAAACCAGGCCCAAATAAGGACTGCCCTTTAAAAGCTATATTAAGCAATTTAGACTTAGAAGTAACATCAGCTGACCAGGATTTTAGCCACAGCGCCCTGCGTGCCTGAATGGCGAATCCTGAATTCTTAGCCGTAAGTTTAGTTAAATGTACTACGGCCTCCGAAATGAATGAATTAGCTAGTTTAAGGACTCTAAGCCTGTCCGTAATGTCGTCCAGAGTAGCTGAACTAATGTTCTCTTCCAGAGACTCAATCCAGAATGCCGCTGCAGCCGTGACCGGCGCAATGCATGCAAGGGGTTGCAATATAAAACCTTGTTGAACAAACATTTTCTTAAGGTAACCCTCTAATTTTTTATCCATTGGATCTGAAAAAGCACAGCTATCCTCCACCGGGATAGTGGTACGCTTAGCTAAAGTAGAAACTGCTCCCTCCACCTTAGGGACCGTTTGCCATAAGTCCTGTGTGGTGGCGTCTATTGGAAACATTTTTCTAAATATCGGAGGGGGTGAGAACGGCACACCGGGTCTATCCCACTACTTAGTAACAATTTCAGTAAGTCTCTTAGGTATAGGAAAAACATCAGTACTCGCCGGTACCGCAAAATATTTATCCAACCTACACATTTTCTCTGGTATTGCAACTGTGTTACAATCATTCAGAGCCGCTAACACCTCCCCTAGTAATACACTGAGGTTTTCCAGCTTAAATTTAAAATTTGAAATATCTGAATCCAGTCTGTTTGGATCAGAACCGTCACCCACAGAATGAAGTTCTCCGTCCTCATGTTCTGCCACCTGTGACGCAGTGTCTGACATGGCCCTAATATTATCAGCGCACTCTGTTCTCACCCCAGAGTGATCACGCTTGCCTCTTAGTTCTGGTAATTTAGCCAAAACTTCAGTCATAACAGTGGCCATATCTTGTAAAGTTATCTGTAATGGCCGCCCAGCTGTACTGGGCGCCACCATATCGCGCACCTCCCGAGCGGGAGATGCAGGTACTGACACGTGAGGCGAGTTAGTCGGCATAACTCTCCCCTCGTTGTTTGGTGAAATTTGTTCAA
This sequence comes from Bombina bombina, assembly GCF_027579735.1. Classification (NCBI taxonomy): domain Eukaryota; kingdom Metazoa; phylum Chordata; class Amphibia; order Anura; family Bombinatoridae; genus Bombina; species Bombina bombina. The sequence goes on along the minus strand of NC_069504.1, from coordinate 1,100,689,654 downwards.
TTTGTACAGATTGACTTTTATTTAAAGTAGCATCAATACAGTTAGTACATAAATTTCTATTGGGCTCCACTTTGGCATTGCAACAAATGACACAGGTATCTTCCTCTGAATCAGACATGTTTAACACACTAGCAAATAAACTTGCAACTTGGAATACAATTCTATTAGAATATTATTAAAAACGTACTGTGCCTTTAAGAAGCACAGAAGATTTATGACAGTTGAAAATTAATAAATTGAAACAGTTATAGCCTCAATCCTTGTAAACAACACAACTTTAGCAAAGGTTTAATCCCATTAGCAAAAGACAACTAATTCTGAAAGCAGAAAAAAATTACAGAATAAACGTTTTTTATCTCAGTCAACTATAATCTCACAGCTCTGCTGAGAGAAATTACCTCCCTCAAAACAAGTTTTGAAGACCCCTGAGTTCTGTAGAGATGAACCGGATCATGCAGGAAATACAATGAGCTGCTGACTGAAATTTCTGATGCGTAGCAAAAGCGCCAAAAAACGGCCCCTCCCCCTCACACACAGCAGTGAGAGAGAACAGAAACTGTCAGAAAAAAGATCAAGCAACTGCCAAGTGGAAAAATAGTGCCCAAACATTTATTCACTCAGTACCTCAGCAAATGAAAACGATTTTACATTCCAGCAAAAACGTTAAACATAATTTCTTAGTTATTAAAAAGCTTTATGTACTTCTTACAGTGTAATTCCAGTGAAGTACCATTCCCCAGAATACTGAAGTGTAAAGTATACATACATGACATTATATCGGTATGGCAGGATTTTCTCATCAATTCCATTGTCAGAAAATAAAAGCTGCTACATACCTCTATGCAGATTCATCTGCCCGCTGTCCCCTGATCTGAAGTTTACCTCTCCTCAGATGGCCGAGAAACAGCAATATGATCTTAACTACTCCGGCTAAAATCATAGTAAAACTCTGGTAGATTCTTCTTCAAACTCTGCCAGAGAGGTAATAACACACTCCGGTGCTATTTTAAAATAACAAACTTTTGATTGAAGATATAAAACTAAGTATAATCACCATAGTCCTCTCACACATCCTATCTAGTCGTTGGGTGCAAGAGAATGACTGGGAGTGACGTAGAGGGGAGGAGCTATATGCAGCTCTGCTGGGTGAATCCTCTTGCACTTCCTGTTGGGGAGGAGTAATATCCCAGAAGTAATGATGACCCGTGGACTGATCACACTTAACAGAAGAAAAACAATGTATGTCTAATTTTTACTTGCAGTGCTTAGTCAGGTCCATAGGGGTTAACTAGAGAAAGCCAGGGGGGCCAGTTTGTCTGGTGTCTGGCTTCTCAATAAAATCCAAAATATAATTTTGATAAGTTAAAAGTTGTTTATTGCTCAACGCGTTTTAACGGTAAAATTACGTCTTTTTAAAGAGCATTAAAAATCATAAAAGTATGCTGACAAACTGCATATTTGTCAGCATACTTTTATGATTTTTAACGCTTTTGAAAAAGACGGAATTTTGCAGTTGAAACGTGTTGAGCAATAAACAACTTTTAACTTATCCAAGTTATATCTTGAATTTTATTGAGAAGCTGGACACCAGATCTCTATTGTGTGAGTATATATTATTCACTCTACACATGTTTGTGTATACAACGTGACTGCCAATTGTTCTACGCAAAAAGATTCACAGTCTCCTTTGAGGCATTCTGACTCCTCTTCTGTGGACCAGCGCCTCCAACTATCCACATACTGTGTATATATGAATGTATGTATGTATACCATCACATAAATTAAGAAAGCTAGCAAATAGAATGACACTAGGATTGTCTGAGAAAGCAGACATTAGCTAATCTGTCTCTAGGGTTGATCTTTGCCCTTCTTGATATATGGTCAGACATAGTATCCTCTACTGAATAGAATTTGCTGACTTAAACTTTGTAAAGAAATGTTATTTACTTATGTTGTAACCATATTTGGAAAAACCCTTGAATTTGTTAGCTAGCCAATCATGAACTGTATTAGCCTAGATATAGAGATCAGGAATGCCCTGTCTCCTGTATATAAATACCCCCCCCAGAGAAAACCTTGTATTCTTTCTCTGTTAACCCTGGACTGAAGACTTATTCAGTCCAGGGTGAATACCACCAACAGCTCAGTGCCAATTGTCTAAGTGGTATGAACCTATCAATGTTATAATAAAAAATGAGTATATACATATATATTTAGCGCTGCGGAATCTGTTGGCGCTCTACAAATAACCGATAATAATAATAAATAATAATATACACATATTAACATATATATATATATATATATATATATATATATGTATATAAGCATACATGTGTGTATATACACATATTAACACATACAAATATATATGTATATAAGCATTCATGTGTGTATATACACATACTAAAACACATAAATATATATGTTTATAGGCATATACATATATATTTACAGGAAACACACAGTTCCCCATAGACCGCAATGTAAAGGCACTTTTAACCCCTAAAAACGGGTTTGTGCAGGTTTTTTATAATGATAAAAAAGCTAAAAATTTTTAAAATAAAAACAAAAAACAAGACTCTTAAATTTGGGGCCAATTGGGGGACATTTAGGGCTAGATAACAAGTGAGGTGCAAACTGTTTTGCGCAAGCGATATTGTCTTTACGCAAGCCTTTTTAATTGTGCTGATATTACAAGTTGAGCAAAAACACCATTGCACTAGCACAATCGCCATTTATGCTTCAATCCTTACCGCAATCTCAGAGCTGTGGTTAACTGTTTACCGAAACGAAAAAGTTGCCCAAAACACATCAAAAATACATTACAAAGTACAGTTACATATGAGAAAGGGGGGTGGGATAAGCGCTCTATATGGGAGCTCACCAGATACGGATGTATGTTATAATTTATTCTATTAATTTAAAGAGAATAAAGCCAAGTGATATATAAAAGGTTTTAATGAAAAATATGTATTATTCATATGTGGATTTCGTAGTAATGAATACCATAATATACACTATACACAGATGGTTAAAAATACATATAAGATGCCGGCATCAATTGAGTTAAAATATAGCTGAGAATTAAGCTATATACATTCAATGTAACTATTTAAAAAACAATAAATGCAATATTGTAGCATAAGTATCTAAAACATAAATATAGCTTTGATTAGGCAGAGATGTAAATAAAGGCAATATATCGATCAGCCAAAAAAACAGTATAGTAACAAAGAGCTAATAATGTCAAACCGCTCTTGTATCTGGAGCAAATATCGAGTGAGTCCAATCTGTTAGCCGTTAGTAGCAGTTATGAAAAAACAAGCCGTGAGCTGTGTGCATCACGTGACCTGACTAGTCAGAGTCCTCCAATCCTGTGAGCCAGAGGTAGATACAAATTTGAAACAAGAAAGTCTCAATAGAAAATAGACACTTTATATCCCTAGTAATACTTGCAAGTGTCCAACGAGTTTTTCGAAAAGTCAGTGATGACAAATCTTCAACTGTTTGAAACAGCTCAATGTCGATCCGTCTTTCTCCTCCCCAATATATATAAAATTTCTTCTTTAGAAGTAGGCTCCGGCCTGTGCAATATCCGCTGTGTATTATAGATGATTTTTCTATGCAGCAGAGAGTTATTACTATAATGCAGATATAATGCAATCGATGGGCACACAGGAATTACTCATACATCTACCTCAAAAGCTTTCAAGGAGGTAGAAATGAACCTGTTTTTTGTGCCGTGAGAAGGAAAGGTTATAGAACAGCACTGAGAGAAAGTCACACACAGGGATTAATCATATATCTCTCTCTATTTTTATCATAGAGGTCGAAATGAACCTGTGACTAGTAACATATGACAATCAGTGTAAAATAGTATGTAATAAAAGTAAGCAAATCTACGCGTTTCGGCAGTGTTAGCTGCCTTTATCAAGATGAAGAATCTTGATCTCTGCCTAATCAAAGCTATATTTATGTTTTAGATACTTATGCTACAATATTGCATTTATTGTTTTTTAAATAGTTACATTGAATGTATATAGCTTAATTCTCAGCTATATTTTAACTCAATTGATGCCGGCATCTTATATGTATTTTTAACCATCTGTGTATAGTGTATATTATGGTATTCATTACTACGAAATCCACATATGAATAATACATATTTTTCATTAAAACCTTTTATATATCACTTGGCTTTATTCTCTTTAAATTAATAGAATAAATTATAACATACATCCGTATCTGGTGAGCTCCCATATAGAGCGCTTATCCCACCCCCCTTTCTCATATTACACATCTATAGTCAGTATATGGAGATTTACTAGACTACTTAAGGGATTTAAGCTTACACCATTTTTTAGCACTCACACCACAACTTTTTTCTTAAAGTACAGTTACACTCATATTAAAACTGTCAAATAAAAAATATTCTAAAAAAATTGCACAAAAAATTTATAAGGGCTCAAAGATATGAGGTCTCGGGTGTTAGGAAAAAAAAAGAAGCTGCCTAAGGACTTTAACATTGAGATACATACATATACATTGCTAAAGATGTAATTATATATATGTGTGTACATATGTATTTTTATGTGTATATATGTATTGACAGATATATATATATATACACATATGAACACATAAATATATATGTACACACATATAAACATATATATAAGCGCATTTACAGCCCTGAAAACATGATAAAACAGATTTATGCAATATTCATATTTAATAAAGATTTTAACTATGTATTTACTGTAAATATTTCATATTTGTTAATGCGAATATGCTATGTTGCTTGCGCAATGGGTGTTTCTTTCAACAATTTTTCTCCATTTTGCTCAATTGACTTCTATGGGGAATGCGAAAATGCAAAAGTTTTTTCTCTCTCACCCGCACGCAAAATGTTGTTAGGATTTTTGCGATATTTGGGTTACTGCTTGCGTAAAATCATTTTTTTTGGCACTTGTAATACCAGCACAACCCTATTAGTGCATAAAGCTTAAAGTGAATGCCAATTTTGATGCTAAAGTGCCCGGTTTTTAAAAATTCAATTAAAAACAGGGGCACTTTAATTCATCAAAATTTACATTTCACTCCTGTTGAGAAAAAAAAAACTTACCTTTTAAACTTGACAGCTGCTCCAGCTTCCTCCACTCGTCGCAAAGCCTCTTCCTGGGTCTAAAATGATTCAACGCCGTGATTGGAGGATGACCTATCTATTTCAGAAATGGCTTGCAATGACCGGAGGAAGCTGGAGCTGCTGTCAAGATTAAAAGGTACGTTTTTTTTCTCAACAGGAGTGAAATGTACATTCACTTTAACACTAGTGGAGTTTTCGTGATCGCGGAAAAAAAATATATACTGTGTCCTTAGAAAATTAAACAGAGATCTGATCTCTGGTTAATTTTCTGAGCGCTAATTGCTACCGCAATCTTGCGGTAGCAATAACGAGGCACTTATAACGGCTGGTTATTTATCGCACGCCGGAAAATGGGCAAATTTGCAGTTTACGGGCGAGCGATAAATTAGCACTCAACTTGCAATCTAGCCCTAAGTGTAGTAATTAATTAATTAATTAATACTGGGAATACATTTAAATCAAACTACCAATAGTCAGTGAACAATATTTTTCTATACTCAGTTCACACTGTAAACACAGTGATAATAAGAATCATAGAGGCGCCCCCCAAGGCTAATTGATGATTCAGGTATTCCCACCAAAGGGCAGCTCTTCACTGGAGCGATAAATCTGTATAATATAGGATGGTACAAAAAGAAGAAGGCACTCCAAAGGCATATTATCTCAAGGGTATGAGCCCTCCAACCACATTCAATGGCCCCAATAGGAATTATACTCACAAGCTTCAAGCACTTATCACAAAGTGCACAATAATGCGGTCTGGGAGATTAGGAGCTTCCCAGTTGGCTCTCAAATGGAACAGTTATGTCCAAAGAACCAACAGTGCCAATTAACACCCGACAGGATCCCAATATAATACACTTCAAAATTTAAAAGTGTCAAATTCAAATGTTATTAAAATGTGCAAGATAGCACATTAAAAACAAGCTGAACGCGTTTCGCAAGGAACTCTTGCTTCCTCAAGCAGCATAAATAACATCACAATTGTACAAATATATATACACCATACAACAAACATTTATTGGGTACAAGGTTCCATATAATTGGCATATATACAAGTATCACCTGAACACAATAATAGTCACAGTGCATTACTCCAGCCACATTATAACGGATATTTAAAACTACCAATGAAAATAAATAAAACATATAGGCTGCGGCCTGTGTAGTACCGATCGTTGGATCACCCATGACGTCACACATCTCGCGATATTTTGAGAGCCAAAAGAACAACACGTGGTTATCCCTACGTCACCGGTGTATATCTCCTAGACCACCGGACTAAACATAACGGAGTCTATCCACAAACATCAGATACATTGTATCTAAATAAGGAAAAAATACAAACAAAGTATTCATTTTAATAAAATTTGAATTTGACACTTTTACATTTTGAAGTGTATTATACTGGGATCCTGTCTGGTGTTAATTGGCACTGTGGGTTCCTTGGACATCACTGTTCTGTTTGAGAGCCAGCTGGGAAGCTCCTAATCTACCAGACCACATTATTGTGCACTTTGTGATAAGTGCTTGAAGCTTGTGAGTATAATTCCTATTGGGGCCATTGAATGTGGTTGGAGGGCTCATACCCTTGAGATAATACGCCATTGGAGCGCCTTCTTCTTTTTGTATCATCCTATATTATCCAGATTTATCGTTCCAGTGAAGAGCTGCCCTTTGGTGGGAATACCTGAATCATCAATTAGCCTTGGGTGGCGCCTTTATGATTCTTATTATCACTGTGTTTACAGTGTGAACTGAGTATCCATTTTCCTCATCACCTTTTGGACTTTTTTATGGAGTGCTAAGTATATTGATGGTTTTGTATTTTAATTATTGATGTGATTGTTTTGCATATTAATGAGTGTTGTGAAATAGGGGTTTATTATTATTATTATTATTATTATTCCTTATATATAGATATATATATATATATATTTTAATAATATTGTATCACGTTATTTTATGAATTTATAGTTTGAATCACATTTACATACAGTATATATCATTTTGTTATTATTCATATTTATATATTATTTTTATAATATTAATATTTTTGAAGATAATTGTGATTATTTGTTTGTTTCACTATGCAGACACTAAAAGAAAGAGTTGACCTCAGAGAGAAGTATAATATTCAGCCTACGATTGAAACTGGTTGTCTGATGCATGATAATATATATCAACTCTTCTTTAAATTAGAATTTTTTTAAAAAAAAGAACACAAACACTGATGGGATGTACACTTTTTAAAAAATATATGGAAAAGAAAATCATTCCAAGGGGCTTGCGCCTTTTAAAAAATTGTCCTTTTAAAGAGGGTGAGAATATTTTAAAAGAATGGGAAAATGAACTGATAGAATGTTCCTTTAACTTGATGAATGTTTTGGTGTCTCATAGGGAAAAATTATTAATTGAGATAGGAAATGAAATAGATAATATACAAAAAGAGGTTAATAGGTTCCATGAACATCCTGACTATAACAAATTAAATACTGATGTTCTAGAGAAAACAGGGAATTATCAGAATGATATTATTAAGACCAAAACTGGTAAGTTAGCAAGAGATGAGGAGGACTTCAGTAGTGGGAAGATTTTTACTTTCAATAGGAAGGAAGAAATGGATTTGAACATTGAACATTGAAGGGTAATTTTGATGTAATTATGGATACTACCTGTAACAGATTGAATCTAACTATTAATCCTAATATGTGTGAGATGGGTCCTATTAGGAAGTGTCCCAATAAGAATAAAAAACATTTTAAGAAAAAGAAATTCACATATCAGGGTGCAAATAAAATAAGGGAACCCAATAACTCCAATGAACATAAAGGGGTAAATTTGTATAAATAATCCTTTGACAATTATAAAATTTCTGAACAGACTGATATGAAGGGAAATGATTGGATATTAGCCTCAAAGAAAAATGATTATAAACAACAACTTTGGGGCTCAAAGAGAATCTAATTATGATCAGATTAGACATGACGAGAATTTTGGGGTTCCCGTATCCTCTAGTTTCTATCAATTAAATGTTCATATGACATCTTTTTTAGGACAGGGGAAGGTAAGAAATTTGAGGGAATTAAACCAATCGTCTCACTGGAAGGGAGATCTAAATCTCCCCATTGGAAGGGAGATTGGACACAGAGTCCATCAAGGCTGGAAATGTTCCCAATAAGAAGGAAGCATCCGGGGACCCCCATGAAAAGATCATACGCAAACGTGGCTGCAGGGGAAGGGCCAAGGCTAGCAAAAAGAACAAATTGGAGCAATTAAATGAGGGTCTATTTAATTTATCTGATCGTAATCTAAATATTACTGAACTTAGAGTGTTGAATAAGGGTTTGAATTTTTCACCCTCAAATTCACATATTTTTGATTTATTTGTTGACACAAATAAATTTATTAGAAGGTTGTCCATGCAAAGATATTTTGCAGCAAAGAAATTGAAAGGTTCTGTTTATGCTCCTATCCTGACTGATAATATACAAGAGAGAGATGAATTGATATAGCTGTTTTGAACCTGAACAATTAACTGAAACTGAATCTTTATTTGAAGATATAATTCACTCTAATTTTCAACCAAAATCCTCCTTTACTCCCCAAGTTCAGACTAATAGTCATCTAGATATTTTTAGAAAACTGGTCTTAGATGATTTGGAGAAATTAGACCCTTTCAAGTTGGGCAAAGGGAGTTTGAATATTTATGAACGTAGGGCACTATCTAATCTAATGAGAGACACTAATATTATCATTAGGCAAGCCGATAAAGGAGGAGGAGTAGTAGTGCAAAATAAAGTGGATTACATTTTGGAAGCCAATCGGATATTGGAAGATAAGACTTATTATAAAGTGTTGGATCAGAATCCCACTATTAAATTTACTAAGGAATTAATTAGATTGGTTGATGGTGGGCTACTCCAGGGTATTTTAACTAAAAAGGAAAGAAATGTTCTCCTTCCTGAGAAACCTGGGGTGGCCTACTATTACCATCTTCAAAAGAGTTTGTCCGGGGAGACCTATAATTTCAGGTGTTGATTGTCTTACTAGTAATCTCTCGATGTATATAGATAGGTACCTTAAGAGATATGTCCAAAATTTGGATTCCTATATTAGGGATACTACTGACTTGTTGGACAAGATCAGTAAAGTGCCTGTTAGTAAAGTTGATCGGTATTGGATTAGTTGTGATGTCACAGCATTATACTCTAATATCAAACATGAATTAGGTATACAGGCAGTGAAATATTTCTTGGATTCAGACTGTTATCTCTCGGTTAGACAGCGTGATTTTTTGATTGATGCTATTAAGTTTATCCTCACTCATAATTATTTTGTTTATCTGGATAAATATTATTTACAGATTTGTGGAACGGCCATGGGGACACGCTTTGCCCCGAGTTTTGCTAACCTCTTTTTATTCTGAGCAGGACTTTATATGCCAATCCAAGTTCTGGGCAAGCGTTGTCTTCTATGGCCGTTTCATAGACAATTTGCTTTTTGTTTGGGAAGGCAGTAGAGAATTGGATTTAGATTTAGAATTTATGGACCATTTAAATTCTAATACGTGGGGTATTTCTTTTTCTCATGTGATTGAATCTGAGTATATAGAATTTTTGGATGTATCGCTTAAATGGGATACTAATGGACAGTTGATATTTAAGAGTTTTTTTCAAAAACGTGGACTCCAATAGCTATATTAATCTTAAAAGTAATCATCATCCAAAATGGTTGGATAATATTCAATTTAGCCAGTTCAGGCGTATTAGACGTAACTGTACGAAGGTGGAGGATTTTTTAGAGTCAAGAATTTTAGAGAAAAGATTTTTTGATAAAAAATATAATCCCACTTCTATTTATAATAGTAGGGACAGGGTATTAGCCCTTAATAGAGAATCCTTTTTTGAGAAGAAAAACAAAATTAAAGATATTGACAGTAAATTCACCAATTCTACTAAATTCATTACTAAATTTAATAGTAATTATAGGGGAATTGTAGACATATTGAATAAACATTGGTCTGTGTTGTCTTTGGATACTATATTAAAAGATCTCATTGGAGAAAGACCTGTTTGTGTGTTTAAAAGGGCACCCACTTTAAAGAATTATTTGGCACCCAGGAAGGTGGTTTCTACTAAAGTCAGCAGAATAAATAAAACCCAGGTTAATACATTTGTGGGCAATATGAAAGGTGTTTTTAAATGTGGTACATTTAGATATGGTACTTGTAGTTTCCTAGACAACAAATGCTTTGAGTTCAAGTCTAATACAACTGGTAAAAATGTTCCTATTAAATCCAGAATGAGTTGTGACAGTTGTTATGTGGTTTACTTAGTAGACTGCATTCGGGGGCTCCAGTATTGTGGTCGCACTAGCAGACCTCTTAGAAAACGTTGGGGTGAACATTTGAGAAATATTAAAAATACATTTCTCAAACATAGTGTGTCGCTTCACAGCATTTGTAAACATCAAGGGAAAAAATGTATTTATAAAATTAGACCAATAGAGCATATTCCCCCATCCAATCGATACAACCATTTTATGAGGCTTAGACAAAGGGAAACATTCTGGATCTGGAAGATCAGATCGCTAGCACCAGAAGGTCTTAATGAAAATATTGATCTAGCAGCCTTCAATTAAATTTGGGAATCTAAGGATTATGGACCTGTTGCTATTTTTATATTTGTGATTTTAAGTATTTTTTAGTGTTATTATTTTGTAATAATTGTATTTATTTCATAGGATGCATTGTTTTATTTACCTGTATTTTGATATTGTAATTTGTTTCCACTTTGCAAATTACGATTTTTTAGTAGACACTGTAATATGTTCACTATCTAGTTAGACTGTTATATTAGGAACATTATTAATACTTTGTTTGTATCGTTTCTTCATTTAGATACAATGTATCTGATGTTTGTGGATAGACTCCGTTGTGTTTATTCCGGTCGTCTAGGAGATATACACCGGTGACGTAGGGCTAACCACATGTTGTTCTTTGGGCTCTCGAAATATCGCGAGATGTGTGATGTCATGGGTGATCCGACAATCGGTACTACACATGCTGCAGCCTATATGTTTTATTTATTTTCATTGGTAGTTTTAAATATCTGTTATAATGTGGCTGGAGTAATGCACTGTGACTATTATTGTGTTCAGGTGATACTTGTATATATGCCAATTATATGGAACCTTGTACCCAATAAATGTTTGTTGTATGGTGTATATATATTTGTACAATTGTGATGTTATTTATGCTGCTTGAGGAAGCAAGAGTTCCTTGCGAAACGCGTTCAGCTTGTTTTTAATGTGCTATCTTGCACATTTTAATAAAATTTGAATTTGACACTTTTAAATTTTGAAGTGTATTATATTGGGATCCTGTCGGGTGTTACTTGGCACTGTGGGTTCCTTGGACGTCACTGTTCCGTTTGATAGCCAGCTAGGAAGCTCCTAATCTCCCAGACCGCATTATTGTGCACTTTGTGATAAGTGCTTGAAGCTTGTGAGTATAATTCCTATTGTGGCAATTAAATGTGGTTGGAGGGCTCAATATTTTTCTATATATACATAAAACAATATAAAAATTTAGGAGTTGTGAGCAGTTGTGATTCATTTTTTTGATCAGAGTCAGGAAGGTATCTGGAGTTACAGGTATTCTGTGGGTGTATTTAGTAAGAACGGGGGGTGGAGTCTCAGATGTCCTGTGGGCAGAGCTAGTCAGTCTGGGGGTGTGGCTAGGCAGGTACTCCAGGGCATGGTTATGCAGGGACAATGTCAGGCAAGGATGAACCATTTTCACCCTCTTTCTCTGTACAACAGAAGTGTTGTGGTGATTTTACAGTCAAGTAGAACCAGCACTTCTTTTGAGTAAACTTATAAGAGTCGCAGTTCCTTGGCTCCCAGTATGAACCACAGCTTTGTTTAGAGCTCCTATCGGCTTCTCCTATTCATCACCTCCAGTGCTATGGTTGAGACTGCTTATGGGATGACAAGAATTCACAAGGAATGTGTCTTTAGTATAGAATACAACACAACAAGTTATGTCCTTACCCTGGTAGCAGAGAAATCTACACTATGAAGAAGACTGCTGTTCTGACCCAGCGCCTGCAGAGATGCGTCAGTAATACTAGAGCAGCCACTTAAATTAAGTATCCGCAGAAGTGGGCAATGCAGTGCCAGAGCCAGGATTCCTACGTCCGAGAGGTTGGAGCATCTTTTCAGTGAGACTTCCAGAAGATGAGCACATGAATGAGCCACTGCTTTTATTCCTAAAACAAACAAAAGAAAGAAATCTAGATAACACAGAAACAATACTAATTATACACAGTACAGTAACCCTTGTACTGTTAGCGGGGCCAGTAACAACCTGACTTTCTGTTTATCTGTTACATATTAAACATTTGAAAAAAATATGAAAAAAAATAGTAAATTGTTGAACAACCAAAAGCACTACCGCAGGGTTCTTCAAACTTTTATTCCCAAGACCCAGTGCCATGATACCACAAACTTTTGTGACCCTAGTTTTATGCTTGGTCTGAAACTTTCTGAAGTAATATACAAGATATCTGCATTTTTTGGCAAAGTGACTAAAATATGTGGGTACTTTACTACTGATTGTAGTCACACTTGAAAGTCTTGTAATAGGTAATAACACACACACTTTCATAGAACACACACCACAAACACCTTCATACAACACACACAAACACACACACATACTCTCATATAACATATACACTCTCATTTAACACTCACACCACACACACTCTTATACAACGTACACACATGCACACACCACACACACTATAATACAACACACATACACATATACAACACACACACACCACATACACTATCATACAACACACACATATACAACACACACAGACACCACACACACATATACAACACAAACACACACCACATACACTATCATACAACACACACATATACAACACACACACAGACACCACACACACACACTATCATACAACACACACACACACACATACACCACTCACACACTCTCATACAACATACACACACATACACTCTCATACAACACACACATACTCTTCTACAACACACACAAGTAACGACCCAGTAAACATGATGTTGTGACCCAGTAATGGGTCACAACCTGTGGTTTGAAGAACCCTGGCTTACAGAATGGGTGATGTCATAATAGGTTAAAATTACCAAACTTAAAGGGACAGTAAAGTCAAAATTAAACTTTCATGATTCAGATAGGGCATGCAATTTTAAACAACTTTCCAATTTACTTTTATCATCAAATTTGCTTTGTTCCCTTGGTGGTATTTTTGAAAAGCTAAACCTAGCTAGGCTCAAACTGATTTCTAAACAGTTGAAAACCGCCTCCTAGCTCAGAGCATTTTTAAAGTTTTTCACAGTTAGACTGTGCTAGTTCACATGTGTCATATAGATAACATTGTGCTCACTCCCGTGAAGTTATTTAGGAGTCTTCACTGATTGACTACACTGCATGTCTGTCAAAGGCACTTAGATAAGGAGGCTGTCTGCAAAGGCTTAGATACAAGGTAATCACAGAGGTAAAAAGTATATTAATATAACTCTGTTGGTTATGAAAAAACGGGGATTGGGTAATAAAGGGATTATCTATCTTTTTAAATAACAGAATTTATGTTTGCCTGATAAATTACTTTCTCCAACGGTGTGTCCGGTCCACGGCGTCATCCTTACTTGTGGGATATTCTCTTCCCCAACAGGAAATGGCAAAGAGCCCAGCAAAGCTGGTCACATGATCCCTCCTAGGCTCCGCCTTCCCCAGTCATTCGACCGACGTAAAGGAGGAATATTTGCATAGGAGAAATCATATGATACCGTGGTGACTGTAGTTAGAGAAAATAAATCATCAGACCTGATTAAAAAACCAGGGCAGGCCGTGGACCGGACACACCGTTGGAGAAAGTAATTTATCAGGCAAACATAAATTCTGTTTTCTCCAACATAGGTGTGTCCGGTCCACGGCGTCATCCTTACTTGTGGGAACCAATACCAAAGCTTTAGGACACGGATGATGGGAGGGAGCAAATCAGGTCACCTAGATGGAAGGCACCACGGCTTGCAAAACCTTTCTCCCAAAAATAGCCTCAGAAGAAGCAAAAGTATCAAATTTGTAAAATTTGGTAAAAGTGTGCAGTGAAGACCAAGTCGCTGCCTTACATATCTGATCAACAGAAGCCTCGTTCTTGAAGGCCCATGTGGAAGCCACAGCCCTAGTGGAATGAGCTCTGATTCTTTCAGGAGGCTGCCGTCCGGCAGTCTCATAAGCCAATCTGATGATGCTTTTAAGCCAAAAAGAGAGAGAGGTAGAAGTTGCTTTTTGACCTCTCCTTTTACCAGAATAAACAACAAACAAGGAAGATGTTTGTCTGAAATCCTTTGTAGCCTCTAAATAGAACTTTAGAGCACGAACTACATCCAAATTGTGCAACAAACGTTCCTTCTTTGAAACTGGATTCGGACACAAAGAAGGCACAACTATCTCCTGGTTAATATTTTTGTTAGAAACAACTTTCGGAAGAAAACCAGGTTTAGTACGCAAAACCACCTTATCTGCATGGAACACCAGATAAGGAAGAGAACACTGCAGAGCAGATAACTCTGAAACTCTTCTAGCAGAAGAAATTGCAACCAAAAACAAAACTTTCCAAGATAATAACTTAATATCTACGGAATGTAAGGGTTCAAACGGAACCCCTTGAAGAACTGAAAGAACTAAATTGAGACTCCAAGGAGGAGTCAAAGGTTTGTAAACAGGCTTGATTCTAACCAGAGCCTGAACAAAAGCCTGAACATCTGGCACAGCCGCCAGCTTCTTGTGAAGTAAAACAGATAAAGCAGAAATCTGTCCCTTCAAAGAACTTGCAGATAATCCTTTCTCCAAACCCTCTTGTAGAAAGGATAGAATCTTAGGAATTTTTACCCTGTTCCATGGGAATCCTTTCGATTCGCACCAACAGATATATTTTTTCCATACTTTATGGTAAATTTTTCTAGTTACAGGCTTTCTAGCCTGAATAAGAGTATCAATGACAGAATCTGAGAACCCACGCTTTGATAAAATCAAGCGTTCAATCTCCAAGCAGTCAGTTGGAGTGATGCCAGATTCGGATGTTCGAACGGACCTTGAACAAGAAGGTCCCGTCTCAAAGGTAGCTTCCATGGTGGAGCCGATGACATATTCACCAGGTCTGCATACCAAGTTCTGCGTGGCCACGCAGGAGCTATCAAGATCACCGAAGCCCTCTCCTGATTGATCCTGGCTACCAGCCTGGGAATGAGAGGAAACGGTGGGAACACATAAGCTAGGTTGAAGGTCCAGGGCGCTACTAGTGCATCTACTAGAGTCGCCTTGGGATCCCTGGATCTGGACCCGTAGCAAGGAACCTTGAAGTTCTGACGAGACGCCATCAGATCCATGTCTGGAATGCCCCATAATTGAGTTATTTGGGCAAAGATTTCCGGATGGAGTTCCCACTCCCCCGGATGAAATGTCTGACGACTCAGAAAATCCGCTTCCCAATTTTCCACTCCTGGGATGTGGATTGCAGACAAGTGGCAGGAGTGAAGCTCCGCCCATTGAATTACTTTGGTCACTTCTTCCATCGCCAGGGAACTCCTTGTTCCCCCCTGATGGTTGATATATGCAACAGTCGTCATGTTGTCTGATTGAAACCTTATGAATTTGGCCTTTGCTAGTTGAGGCCAAGCCTTGAGAGCATTGAATATCGCTCTCAGTTCCAGAATGTTTATCGGGAGAAGAGATTCTTCCCGAGACCATAGACCCTGAGCTTTCAGGTGTTTCCAGACCGCGCCCCAGCCCACCAGGCTGGCGTCGGTCGTTACAATGACCCACTCTGGTCTTCTGAAGCTCATCCCTTGGGACAGGTTGTCCAGGGTCAGCCACCAACGGAGTGAATCTCTGGTCCTCTGATCTACTTGGATCGTCGGGGACAAATCTGTATAATCCCCATTCCACTGTCTGAGCATGCACAGTTGTAATGGTCTTAGATGAATTTGCGCAAAAGGAACTATGTCCATTGCCACAACCATCAAACCTATTACTTCCATGCATTGCGCTATGGAAGGAAGAAGAACAGAATGAAGTACTTGACAAGAGCTTAGAAGTTTTGATTTTCTGGCTTCTGTCAGAAAAATCTTCATTTCCAAGGAGTCTATTATTGTTCCCAAGAAGGGAACTCTTGTTGACGGGAATAGGGAACTTTTTTCTACGTTCACTTTCCACCCGTGAGATCTGAGAAAGGCTAGGCCAATGTCCGTATGAGCCTTTGCTTGTGGCAGAGACGACGCTTGAATCAGTATGTCGTCCAAGTAGGGTACTACTGCAATGCCCCTTGGCCTTAGCACCGCTAGAAGGGACCCTAGTACCTTTGTGAAAATTCTTGGAGCAGTGGCTAGTCCGAATGGGAGTGCCACAAACTGGTAATGCTTGTCCAGAAAGGCGAATCTTAGGAACCGATGATGTTCCTTGTGGATAGGAGTATGTAGATACGCATCCTTTAAATCCACCGTGGTCATGAATTGACCTTCCTGGATGGTAGGAAGAATTGTCCGAATGGTTTCCATCTTGAACGATGGGACCTTGAGAAATTTGTTTAGGATCTTGAGATCCAAAATTGGCCTGAATGTTCCCTCTTTTTTGGGAACTATGAACAGATTGGAGTAAAACCCCATCCCTTGTTCTCCTAATGGAACAGGATGAATCACTCCCATTTTTAACAGGTCTTCTACACAATGTAAGAATGCCTGTCTTTTTATTTGGTCTGAAGACAATTGAGACCTGTGGAACCTTCCCCTTGGGGGTAGTTCCTTGAATTCCAGGAGATAACCTTGAGAAACTATTTCTAGCGCCCAAGGATCCTGAACATCTCTTGCCCAAGCCTGAGCGAAGAGAGAGAGTCTGCCCCCCACCAGATCCGGTCCCGGATCGGGGGCCAGCATCTCATGCTGTCTTGGTAGCCGTAGCGGGCTTCTTGGCCTGCTTACCTTTGTTCCAGCCTTGCATCGGTCTCCAGGCTGGCTTGGTTTGAGAAGAATTACCCTCTTGCTTAGAGGATGTGGAATTTGAGGCTGGTCCGTTTCTGCGAAAGGGACGAAAATTTGTTTTATTTTTAGCCTTAAAAGACCTATCCTGAGGAAGGGCGTGGCCCTTTCCCCCAGTGATGTCTGAAATAATCTCTTTCAAGTCAGGGCCAAACAGCGTTTTCCCCTTGAAAGGGATGTTAAGCAATCTGTTCTTGGAGGACACATCCGCTGACCAAGACTTCAGCCAAAGCGCTCTGCGCGCCACAATAGCAAAACCTGAATTTTTCGCCGCTAATCTAGCTAACTGCAAAGTGGCGTCTAAGGTAAAAGAGTTAGCCAACTTAAGTGCTTGAACTCTGTCCATAACCTCCTCATAAGAAGATGCTTGATTGAGCGACTTTTCTAGTTCCTCGAACCAGAAACACGCTGCTGTAGTGACAGGAACAATGCATGAAATTGGTTGTAGAAGGTAACCTTGCTGAACAAACATCTTTTTAAGCAAACCCTCTAATTTTTTATCCATAGGATCTTTGAAAGCACAACTATCTTCTATAGGGATAGTGGTGCGTTTGTTTAGAGTAGAAACCGCCCCCTCGACCTTGGGGACTGTCTGCCATAAGTCCTTCCTGGGGTCGACCATAGGAAATAATTTCTTAAATATAGGGGGAGGGACAAAAGGTATGCCGGGCCTTTCCCATTCTTTATTTACAATGTCCGCCACCCGCTTGGGTATAGGAAAAGCTTCGGGGGGCACCGGGACCTCTAGGAACCTGTCCATCTTACATAATTTCTCTGGAATGACCAAATTGTCACAATCATCCAGAGTAGATAACACCTCCTTAAGCAGAGCGTGGAGATGTTCCAATTTAAATTTAAATGTAATAACGTCAGGTGCAGCTTGTTGAGAAATTTTTCCTGAATCTGAAATTTCTCCCTCAGACAAAACCTCCCTAGCCCCTTCAGACTGGTGTAAGGGCATGTCAGAACCATTATCATCAGCGTCCTCATGCTCTTCAGTATCTAAAACAGAGCAGTCGCGCTTTCGCTGATAAGTGGGCATTTTGGCTAAAATGTTTTTAATAGAATTATCCATTACAGCCGTTAATTGTTGCATAGTAAGGAGGATTGGCGCACTAGATGCACTAGGGGCCTCCTGAGTGGGCAAGACTGGTGTAGACATAGAAGGAGATGATGCAGTACCATGCTTACTCCCCTCACTTAAGGAATCATTTTGGGCAACATTATTATCAGTGGCATCATTGTCCCTACTTTGTTTGTCACATTCATCACATATATTTAAATGGATAGGAACCTTGGCTTCCGAACATACAGAACATCGTCTATCTGATAGTTCAGACATGTTAATAGGCATAAACTTGATAACAAAGCACAAAAAACGTTTTAAAATAAAACCGTTACTGTCTCTTTAAATTTTAAACTGAACACACTTTTTTACTGAATATACGCAAAAGTATGAAGGAAATGTTCAAAATTCACCAAAATTTCACCACAGTGTCATAAAGCCTTAAAAGTATTGCACACCAAATTTGAAAGCTTTAACTCTTAAAATAACGGAACCGGAGCCGTTTTTACATTTAACCCCTATACAGTCCCTGGTATCTGCTTTGCTGAGACCCAACCAAGCCCAGAGGGGAATACGATACCAAATGACGCCTTCAGTAAGCTTTTTCAGTGGATCTGAGCTCCTCACACATGCATCTGCATGCCTTGCTTCTCAAAAACAACTGCGCATTAGTGGCGCGAAAATGAGGCTCTGCCTATGACTAGAAAAGGCCCCCAGTGAAAAAGGTGTCCAATACAGTGCCTGCCGTTTTTTTAACAAAATTGCCAAGATTAAAATAACTCTCCAAAGTTATAAACCATTAAATATGCTTATATAGTAATCGTTTTGGCCCAGAAAAATGTCTACCAGTCTTTAAAGCCCTTGTGAAGCCCTTTTATTCTTATATTGAAAATTAAGAAAATGGCTTACTGGATCCCATAGGGAAAATGACAGCTTCCAGCATTACCAAGTCTTGTTAGAAATGTGTCATACCTCAAGCAGCCAAAGTCTGCTCACTGTTTCCCCCAACTGAAGTTAATTCCTCTCAACAGTCCTGTGTGGAAACAGCCATCGATTTTAGTAACGGTTGCTAAAATCATTTTCCTCTTACAAACAGAAATCTTCATCTCTTTTCTGTTTCAGAGTAAATAGTACATACCAGCACTATTTTAAAATAACAAACTCTTGATAGAAGAATAAAAACTACATTTAAACACCAAAAAACTCTGAGCCATCTCCGTGGAGATGTTGCCTGTGCAACGGCAAAGAGAATGACTGGGGAAGGCGGAGCCTAGGAGGGATCATGTGACCAGCTTTGCTGGGCTCTTTGCCATTTCCTGTTGGGGAAGAGAATATCCCACAAGTAAGGATGACGCCGTGGACCGGACACACCTATGTTGGAGAAAAGAAAAATTTTGGTGTAGACTGTCCCTTTAAGATGGCTTAGAGGTTCAAGGAACATTACAATACTTTTATGTAGCTACACCATGTAAAGGGTAACAGTGTAAGCTGGGTGCCTCACAGATGCCACATGATCACCCTACTGGGGTGACTGTGTCTACATATTTTATAATTAAATGCTCAATTGTATTGAGATAAGATGAGCTGTAAATCTGCAATTTTGAACAGGGTTTCTTTAAAACTCTATTAGCAGATATAACCACAGATGTGTTGGCTTATTAATAAGTGGGCTAACGGTGGCCTTTATTTGATGTGTTGTGGAAAAAGAGGTTCATTTATCACTTAATCTCAATATGTTGTCCCTGACATGGCAGGGCCTAGTGCAAGGTTCTGCTACTCTCAAGAAGTCTCCTTATGCAATAGATTTATAGGGCTGGATTTAACAGATTTAACAAGCAGTGGATGCTACTGTGTCTGTCCGAGGTTTCAGGTCCGCCTGAAACCTAAGTTAAGAAGCAGAGGTTGTAAGACCGCTGCCTTTTAACTTGTTCGCAACCTTTTAGGTGGCGGACTGTAATAATCCTGATCCGATTGGGATGATTGACACCCCCTGCTAGTGGGGGATTTACCGCGAATGTGCAGGGTGTGGCATTACACAAGCATTTCACCAGAAATGCTTGTGCAATGTTAAATGCCAACAGCGTATGCTGTCTGCATTTAGCGAGTTTGAGTGGACATGATTCGCTGTA
The DNA here is from genome assembly GCF_027579735.1 of Bombina bombina. Taxonomy (NCBI): domain Eukaryota; kingdom Metazoa; phylum Chordata; class Amphibia; order Anura; family Bombinatoridae; genus Bombina; species Bombina bombina. Next base: position 1,100,669,196 of record NC_069504.1, on the reverse strand, counting down.
GCATGTCCGCTCGCCCTTTATTAAATCTGTCACCCTACTACTCTTTTAAAGGGACATGAAAACCAAATTTTTTCTTTCATGATTTAGAAAGAGCATGCAATTTTAAAGGGACAGTCTACACCAAAAATGTTCTTATTTAAAAAGATAGATAATCCCTTTATTACCCATTCCCCATTTTTGCATAACCAACACCGTGATATTAATATGCTTTTTACCTCTGTGATTACTTTGTATCTAAGCCTTTGCAGAAAGCCTCCTTATCTAAGTGCCTTTGACAGACATGCAGTGTAGTCAATCAGTGAAGACTCCTAAATAACTTTACGGGAGTGAGCACAATGTTATCTATATGACACATGTGAACTAGCACAGTCTAACTGTGAAAAACTTTCAAAATGCTCTGAGCTAGGAGGCGGTTTTCAACTGTTTAGAAATCAGTTTGAGCCTAGCTAGATTTAGCTTTTCAAAAATACCACCAAGGCAACAAAGCAAATTTGATGATAAAAGTAAATTGGAAAGTTATTTAAAATTGCATGCCCTGAGGTTCCGGTGGAGGAGGAGCTCAACAGGTGTTGCTGAGCCCACACCTCCAGCCACACACATACTGGCGGTGGATTGTTTTGCGCGCCTGCTCCAAGTCTTGGGGCTCTTTGTAAGGACAGCTTGGTAAAAGCAGCTCTGGAACCCTTTTACCAGTGGCCCACCATCCCACTGGTTCATACTAACTCTTTTTCATTTGCCTGGACTCAACTTGTCTCTATTTTTGACTTACCCAGCCTAAAAACTATCTCTCATCACGTTACCTACCTTCTTTGCTTTAGACTGTATCTCCCTCCTCCTTCAAACTAAACTCTGCCACTCCGCTCAAACTTCAAACCTTATCTCCCCCACTCCGCCTGTAGCCCTCGCCAGGAAAAATTTCAGCATCTTTGACCGCTCTGTTATTACCTGAATCTCACCTGCGGTACCGCTGGAAGTGCCCCCCCTGCAGCGCTGCAGCTTGGTGTCCGCCCTCTCCCTCCCCCACCGGTGCTGCGCGGGAGGGAGCTGGGCTCGATCTTGGATTGGGGTTCTGACGCTGGAGCCGTCCCTCTCCGGCTGACGCCGGTGTTTGATGCAGCCCTCTTGCTCTCCTCCCACCGGTGCTGCGTGAGGAGAGCCGAGCGCGATCTTCGATAGGGGCGGAGGGGAAACGGCTACTGGAAGCGCCCCGTGTCGGCTTGCGGGGACCTGGACATCGCTGGCGAACACGGCGAGTGGACAGGCGGAGGCAAGGGGTGAGTTTACCTGAATTTTTTTTCTTACTCCATTGTGGGTCAGACACTGCTCCCGGATATCTGAAGAGGCTCCTAAAAGGCTCCTAAAAGTCTCAGGCTAGACCCGCTAAAAGTCAATTTCCTAAAGGCAGAGGTGAATGGGAGGAGGAAGGGGGGAGAAAGAGAAAGAATCAGGCTGATGGCGAATGGCCTGGAAGCTTACCAAGGGGAATAAACCTGAGACGCCAAAATCGTCTAGAGCACTTAATCATATTCAACAAGCTCTCCTGCTCCCTATCTTGATATCCTAACTGTGGACTAAAAACATATAAAGGGGCAATTTGAACTTAAGAAGAGACCGAGAATAAAAAGACTTCTTCTATGAGAATATTTGCTTAATCCTTAACAACTTAAATATGCTCTCTCACTTTCCCCCTACCTGTTACAAAAGTTTCAAAACCTGATATTATTAACTGATTAGCTTGCACTTCTCTTTTTATTTGGGATATAACACTATCTAGCTTTATTAGATTGCGTATATACTGATATTATTTATGCAAAAAGGAATTGTCTTTGTTTGATGGCTTTTTAAAAAAACTTTACTACGCTACACATATCTTCCTAAAGATGGGTCATTAAGGTTTAAACTGAATCATATCACTAACCAACATTCTTACTGACCCTTTGAAAGGTTTACATGATAGTTAGTGTAGCTGCAAAAAGCAAAAAATTAACTGTATTACCTGCGTTTTTTCCCTGCTCTCTGTCTACGAAAAAGATACAATAGGGATACAGGCAGCAATCCCCTGACCTAACTGAGGTATTTAATACTTTACTACAACATTAATAAACAGGGGTAATCTCCCCTAGTTTCTTCCCTTAAAAATAAAATATTTCTAATCAAGTTTTTGGATTTTAAAGAACTCCCTGAATCAATATTACCTGCTTTCTCATATCACCTAATACTAATAAGAGCATGGTAACTCCTGATATTTAGCATACTGAAAATTGCTGTGCCACATGAAATAAGCATATATCTAGCACTGCGCAATATCTGATAGCCTCAGCCTTTAACAAATTTGAATAAGCTCCTTCAATTTTGTTTTTTTTTTTCTTTTTTTTCTTTGATACAAAAGTTTTAAAACCTGATACTACCAATTGATGATGTTGCACTTCTCTTCCTGTTTTGTATATAACATTGTCTAGCTTTGCCAGATTGCGTACATACTTATACTGCATATGCAAAAAGGAATTGTTTTTTGTTTGATGGCTTTTTAAAGGTGTTACTACGCTATATATACAGGTATCTTACTAAAGCTGGGTCACTAAGGCTCAAACTGAATCTTCTTATTAATCAACACTCTCGCTGACCCCTTGAAAGGTCTACATGATAACTAGTATAGCTGGAAAACCAAAATTTATCTGTACTACCTGAGTTCCCTCCCTGTCCTGTGTCTGGGAGGAAGAGAGAAAAAAAAAAAAAAAAACATACAATAGGGATACAGGCAGCAATCCTCTGACCTATCTGTAGTATTCAATACCCTATCACAATAATAGTAAACAGGGGTAATCTCCCCTAGCTCCTTCTCTTAGAAATAAAATACCTCAAATCAATCTCTTAGATACTAAAGAACTTCCTGAATCAATATTATATGTTTATTCATATCACTAATTGACTTCTTATTGCTAAAGAGGCTTCCCATTAACTCACTGTCGTTACTATTCTGTCAAATATCCTAAATCCAGTGATTAAAAATACTAAAGCCCTCATACTTTAGAAAAAGCGAGCAGATAAATAACATATAGGGTAAACGCGAATACACAACGCTTCTCTAAACGTCTTTTTCTTTTTTTTTTTCCCCTCCCTCCCCCCCTTCTTTTCCCTCTTTCTCTTCTTTTTCCACTTATTTACACAATCACTCAAATAGCACGTAATTTAAAATAGGGCATCACAAGTCACAGCCCGACACTGAACTGGCGCATTCCTCTACGCCCACCCCACTGATTCCCTTTTAGGGATCTTGAGATATATTCTTCCTTAGCTCACTTTTCTTTTTTTTTTTTTTTTTTTTTTTCCATCACAAACAACACAATTGGAAAATTCCACACGAAGGCACTACCCTAGATCTGGCGTACTCACAACTTCTTGCCCGCCTCAATCACCTCCCATAGGTCACGTACCATCTCCCCACATCCCCCCACCTCCCTTGCACTTCTACGTTCCTTCTTTCCCCTCTTTTTTTTTTCCCCTTTTTTTTTTTTTTTTTTTCTTTTTTCCCCTCTCCCTCTCCCCCCTTCTTTCCTTCTCTCTGCTTCTCTCTCTTCTATAGAGAAGTACATGGATAAATTTCTTGGTATCTCTTCTAAAGCATCCTCACCAGGAATGGCAGGTAGACAAAGAGATAAGAAATCCAAAAACACACAGGACTCAACAGCTGAGATTCAATCAACTTTATTAAATGCAGCCACACCCGAAGTACTAAATGTCCAAAATCTAGTTGCCAGCATTTCTGATGCCCTCTCTCCCAAATTCGATGCTCTTAGGATGGAAATTAAGCAGGATATTTCCTCTCTATCTCAGGAAATCAGACAATTCTCCTCAAGAATGCAGGAGGTCGAGCAGAGAGTATCGGATCTGGAAGATACGGTAGCAGTACAAGGCACTAAGTTGGACAGCATCAGTTGCAGTAATCAAAAAACTCTTATGAGACTAGAAGACCTTGAAAACCGTAGCAGAAGAAACAACATCAGAATAATAGGTCTTCCAGAGGAGAAACAATATGAGGACCTTGCCCTCTTTGTTTCCGACACACTAAAGACAGCTCTCAAACTCTCGCCCTTATACAACAACATCTTGGTAGAGAGGGCCCATAGATTGGGCCCACCACAATTAGCTCAAAAATCTAATAGGCCTAGACCTGTTATTGCAAAGCTACTCAATTACCAGGACAAAATCTCTATTCTCCAGCACTATCATAAAATACAACCTCTCATTATTAATGGAGCTAAGATCCTTATTTTTCAGGATTTCTCGGCTGAGACAGCTTCCAAAAGGAGAGATCTGGCACCTATATGCACTAAATTCATAAATTCCGGAATAAATGCGACCATACTTTACCCAGCTAAATTAAAAGTTACTGTGAACGGAATGGCACATCTTTTCCTGGAGGCACACGCAGCCGAGAAATTCTTCATGTCCTTAGACTCCCTAGTAACAGACGATGCAGCCCCCACCTAAACAGTGTAGGTTCGATAACTGGGAAGACCTCTCATATAGGGCTAAATGGGTCAAGTTCCATATGTGTCAGGTGGTTTTTTTTTTTTTTTTTTTTTTTTTTTTTCCCTCTCTCCATTCCCTTTTCCCTACCTCTCTCCCTCATCTTACTTTCATGCTATAAAGATACAGAAAAATAGAAAAACTTAGAATAGTTTCGTGGAATGTGGGAGGGATCTCCACCCCCATTAAACGGAAAACCATATTAACACAATTAAGGAAATATCAGACGGATATAGGATTAATTCAGGAAACCCATCTCAATTCAGAAGAATCTAACAAACTTAAGTCCTCATGGGTAAGAGACGTATACTTCTCGCCAAGCATAGGCAAAAAAAGGGGAGTGGCAATTTTAATTGGCAAAAGAGCTCAGCTTGAGGTGATCCACTGCGAGCCTGATCCGGAGGGGAGATATGTCCTAATTAAAGTAAAAATCACCCAGGAAATTTATACAATTTGTAACTTATATGGCCCTAATACCTTTGATCCAGAATTCTGGAATAGAATCCAAACTAAATTTCTCCTGTACAATCAGGGGCTATCAATTATAGGTGGCGATTTCAACATGGCACCGCACTCCCCATTAGATAGACTTAGAGAATCTATGAAGCAAAAAAAACAGAAAAAGGATAATTTAGAATCTAAAATGTTTAAGAACTTAAAACAAAATCTAGCATTATACGATATCTGGAGAAGTCAGAATCCAGATGTTCAGGAATTCACGTGCCTCTCAAAAGCGCATAAAACTATGTCTCGCATAGATCTCTTTCTCGTAGATGAGCGCTTGGGCCCCTTGAGAGCCCAAGCAGGAATTACCTCTATATTGCTATCAGATCACGCCCCTATTACTTTAGACATTAAGCCTGAACAATCAAGATTCAAATCTTCACGCTTCTTCTTCCCATATTATTTAGCGACAGATATGAAATTCAAAACCCACATTAGATCTAAATTTGAGGAATATCTCCGGTTTAATTCAGAATATACCGAACGTCCAGAGTTGTTCTGGGAAGCCGCCAAGGCGGTCCTTAGAGGAGAAATTCTAACCTATAAGATAGCCCTGACCAAGAAATTGAAGGTAAGGGAGAGAGAGATACAAAAAGCATTAACTAATGCATATAATAAATTCATATTACAGAAGAACGCCTTAAACTGGTCTAAGTATGTACAGGCTAAGGAAGCCCGGGATACATTCTCTTTGACTCAACAAACACAAAAGGAATTAAAAACCCAGGCTAAACTTTACAGATTCGGGAACAAGTCCGGAAAGATGCTTGCCAGAATGGTCAATAACGAAAAAAAGCAACCCTATATCGAAGGACTCCTAGAGAAGGGTGTGCAAATTCTAAATCCGGATAAAATCGCATCCACATTGGTGAACTATTATCAGGAACTATATTCCTGTAAAGGCTACGATCATGACAAGGCCACGGAGTTCTGGAATATGATTAAAAGCCCTTCACTAATGGACGAAGATATCAGTATCCTTAACTCCCCCATATCAGCGCAAGAACTAACTGAGGCAATCTCTGGTCTCCCCACTGGTAAGGCAGCAGGTCCGGATGGATTACCTGGTGAATTTTACAAAATTCTTTCTTCAGAAATCTCTCCATACTTAATAAATTTATATAATGACCTCTATATGAAAAGTAAACCAATCCCTCCTTCATTCTCGGCATCACATACAACTCTGATCCTCAAGGAAGGGAAGGACCCAAGGCTCAAAGAATCTTATAGGCCAATAGCCTTACTTAATTCAGATTATAAGATTCTCACCTCTATCTTAGCAGCTCGATTACAGCAAATACTCCCACAGGTAATCCATCCGGACCAAGCGGGTTTCATGAATGGACGGAACTCCTCGGCAAAAATAAGGGAATTATTACTTACACTTGAATATTTGGAAAAGGCCCGGCAGGCGGGAGGGGGGAGAGAGGAAATGCCCGGAGCACCGGACATGGCTATTCTGTCCATTGACGCAGAAAAAGCGTTTGACTCTGTCACTTTCAAGCATCTTAACACCTCCCTGACAAAATTTGGAATTAAGGGTAAATTTCCTGAATTTGTTAAGAACCTTTATAAAGGCTCAGCTACACGTCTAATTATTAATGGCATGGTATCCCCATCAATAACTCTGGAAAGAGGAACCCGCCAGGGGTGTCCTCTCTCCCCTCTCCTGTTCAATGTGGCCATTGAACCTTTGGCAATCATGGTAAGACAAAACTTGGAAGGAATTAAGATTTCAAATCATGAAATGAAAATCGGCCTATATGCAGACGATGTACTACTATATATATCTAACACTAAAATTAACATCCCAAAACTTATGCAAATAATAGACCATTTTGCTACCTTCTCAGGATATAAAATAAATACAGCTAAGTCAGAAATTCTTTGGATCCGTAGGGATAAAGGCTCTTGTACAGAAAATCCTTTCAAGAGAATAACAGATTCATTTAAATACTTGGGAATAAATGTTCCGGTGAATGCCGACAAACTATATGAACTTAACATACCCCCCATTATTAGGCAAATTAAAGAAAAGCTGAGAACTTGGCACACACTTCCACTCTCGGTCTCGGGTCGAGCGGCAATATTTAAGATGGTTCTTCTCCCGAAACTCCTTTATATACTTTTGAATGTCCCAGTAATCTTGTACGAAAAGGATGTAAGATTAATCAATAGCTTGATTAGCCAATTTCTCTGGCAAGGGAAAAAGGCACGAATTTCCCTTAAAAAACTCTCTCTCCCATGCGATTCTGGTGGTATGGCACTCCCAGATATCAGAGCATACAACCTTAGCTCCTTGGCACGAATAGCTACTAGCTGGATCTTATCTAAGGATTACATCCTAAATAACCATCTTGAAAGTAATGTCTGCGATCCTTATCTCCCCCTAGCACTCCTACACTCCCCTCCTAAAGAGCTACCCCTAGAAATTAAAAGACTGAAATCTATATCCAACCCTATCAGGGCTTGGTGGAAAATATCAAAGCTTTTATCTTTCAACCCTAAAATTTCAAAACACCTCACCTTGATAGGAAACCCAAAGTTTCAACCCGGCCTACAGTCTGAGGTCTTCAATAGATGGCACAATAATGGACTAAATAAACTAATCTTACTGATAGATGGGGACGGAAAAACCATTAAAACATTTGAAAAACTAAAAGGGGAATATAACTTACCCAACAAAGACTTCTTTGCTTATTTACAGATAAGGCATTATTTCCTGGAAACAACTAGAGAGGTAGGATGGTCTTGGAAATTAGGTAAACTTGAAAATTGGCTTACACTTATGACTGTGGATCGGATCTCTATCTCTGTATGCTATCATCTTTTGGCTATTAGCAGGGGCAACCAGAATTTAGCAAGACTTGCTCTAACATGGACTTCACTGTCAGAACAAAATAGGGTAGACTCAAAAATAGTGCAACATTCCATAAGCAAAGTGAAAAAAACAACTCTTTCAGCTACTTGGCGGGAAGCACATATCAAAATTCTTCATAGGGCATATTTTACTCCGGAAACGGGTCGCAGGGTTCACAACTCAGGCTTTGATAAATGCCCCAAATGCTCATTCCCGGCAGCCAACTTAGAACACATGCTTTGGTTCTGTCCAAAAGTAAGAAATACTTGGTGCAAGCTTGAATATTGGTTGAATAAGGTGCTGAAAATTCCCCCTATAACTCTTACCCTATATCAAATTATATTATGTAACGATAATCTAACTGAACGCCACCCTAATGATAACCTGATCTCCGTCTCGATATTAGCCACTAGATACTTAATCTGTAAAAAATGGAAAACGCGCTCAGCGCCCAGCGTATGCGAAATCCAAAACTGTCTAAAAAAACAATGCATATTAGAACAAAAAGACACAGACATAGACAATGAAGAGGACATAAGGAATTTTTTCAATAAATGGGCAGTATATATTAAATCACTCCCTGAAAATGAAAAAGAATATATGATCTTCCCATTTCAAAATTCTGAACTAATCTTACTAGGCATCTGGTAGCTGGGCGAGATGAATGAGAGATGGCCACCTTCCCTTTCCCCTCCCTCCCCTTTTTTTTTTTTTTTTTTTTCTTTTTCTTCTTTCCCTCTTGGATTGTTTTTGTTTTGTTTTGTTTTAATTTAAATAAAATAAAAAAAAAAAAAAATTCCAACAATGAGTAACGACTAAACAGATGGATAATTCAGGATAATCTATTGCATATATGAATTATAATATATACTTCATGTTTGGTTGATATTATTTTTTGTTTCCTTTTCTTCTCTATTATCATAACATGTATGACAAACTGAAATATTTCTTGTTTTTTTTTTGCACTGATATGGATATTGTATTCATTGTTGGTTATAAATAAATATTTAAAAAAAAAAATTGCATGCCCTATCTGAATCATGACAGTTTAGTTTTGACTTTACTGTTCTAATTTACGTCTATTATCTAATTTGCTTAATTATCTTGCTATACTTTGCTGAAAAGCATATCTAGATAGGCTCAGTAGCTGCTGATAGGTTGCTGCACATAGATGCCTTGTGTGATTGGCTCATCCATGTGCATTGCTATTTCTTCAACAAATGATATCTAAAGAATAAAGCAAAACAGATAATAGAAGAAAATTGGAATGTTGTTTAAAATTGTATTCTCTACTTGAATCATGAAAGAAACATTTTGGGTTTAGTGTCCCTTTAATGTTGTATCTAATATCTATCTGTTGTTTATCTTTTGATGCCAATTTAAACACTTAACCATGTGAGATAACCCTTTATTGTGATGGACTAATATGAGGAAGAGCAAAGAAGACACAAAGGGGCATATTTATCAAGGTCTGGCGGACCTGATCTGACACTGCGGATCAGGTCCGCCAGACCTCGCTGAATACGGCGAGCAATACGCTCGCCGTATTAAGCATTGCACCAGCAGCTCACAAGAGCTGCTGGTGCAACACGCCCCCTGCAGACTCGCGGCCGCCAGCAGGGAGGTGTCAATCAACCCGATCATACTCTATCGGGTTGTATGGTGGCGATGTGTGTCCGCCTGCTCAGAGCAGGCGGACAGGTTATGGAAAAAAAATATATAGTGAAACGGTGTAATTTTACTAATACAAGGCCCTTTCAAATGTAATATATTAATTAGTATGAGTACATTATCTTTCTAAAACCAGTTAACTACACTGGAAATATATACAAGGAAGGGGGGTGCTGACTGTCTATTGAATATAGGAATAAACAAAAGAAAAAGTTGACAGTACCCAGCACTCATATAATACCATAGGATAGCGATGATACCTGAAACTGGGTCAGTGTCAGAGATTGGTAGTGTTATAAAACGTAACTTTTACTATTATCAAGGTAAAATTGGTAAGGTGTACCAAAAAGGTGTACTACATAGAATTGTGTAAACACATACATTTAAAACTTAGAGTAAAAAAGAGGATAAGGACTGTTTATGTGAGACACAGGAACAGAATTATCTCCTGGGATAACAATTGGCCAAACAGTTCAGTTCAAAACTCGCACAAATGCACGGATTGCACTAAAACTATATACAAAAGGGGATTGACCCCAACAACGTTATCTATACTGTGCAATACTGGCATAGGGAGAAAGAGCAGAGCTCTATGACTGATTACTATATGAAGGAGGCAAGTGCCTACAATTATCAATTATACATTCCCAGGAGATACACAAATAAAGGTCTCACACGCACAGACAACGCCTGATGCGCATTTCGCCGCTAGCACGGCTTTCTCAGAGGCTAACCAGAGTCTGATCATTAGCCCGGTATTTGTATTGTATTCTACCATACCGGGCTAATGATCAGACTCTGGTTAGCCTCTGAGAAAGCCGTGCTAGCGGCGAAATGCGCATCAGGCGTTGTCTGTGCGTGTGAGACCTTTATTTGTGTATCTCCTGGGAATGTATAATTGATAATTGTAAGTGTCTTTGTGACCGCTGCTTCATAACTGCTGTTTCTGGCAAGTCTGAAGACTCGCTAGAAACAGGGGCCATCAAGCTCCATACAGAGCGTGTTAAATAGAGCCCAAAGACTCATAATCTGATTGTACTAACCAATCCTGTTGATTGCTTTTGCAAAACTGTGGCTTATACTTGGAAAATGTATAATAAAATAAAATGATTTCAACAAAAAACACACATATCTGTTCAGGGATGCAAACAACTTACTAGATGTCTCTACTAATGTTTCTCCCTCCCTCAATTTCCTCATCTACTTCCTTTAGATTGAAAGCTCACGAGTCCACCTGTCCTGTTGATCACTTTGTGAAAATATATTTTACAGCTTATAGTGGCTCAAGGGACCCTCTACCTTTATTATTTATGTAAATGTCTGTTTATTGTACCCTATAACTGTATATGTACAATTTATAGATATGTCTTCTGTTTGTTATACCCCATTACTGTATATGTACAATTTATATATATGTCTTTTGTTTATTGTACCCTATAACTGTATATGTATAATTTATATATATATGTCTTTTGTTTATTGTACCCTATAACTGTATATGTACAATTTATGTATATATGTCTTCTGTTTATTGTACCCTATAACTGTATATGTACAATTTATATATATGTCTTCTGTTTATTGTACCCTATAACTGTATATGTACAATTTATATATATGTCTTCTGTTTGTTATACCCCATTACTGTATATGTACAATTTATATATATGTCTTCTGTTTATTGTACCCTATAACGGTATATGTACAATTTATATGTCTTCTGTTTATTGTACCCTATAACTGTATATGTACAATTTATATATATGTCTACTGTTTGTTGTACGCTATAACTGTATATGTACAATTTATATATATATATGTCTTCTGTTTATTGTACCCTATAACTGTATATGTACAATTTATATATATGTCTTCTGTTTATTGTACCCTGTAACTGTATATGTACAATTTATATATATGTCTTCTGTTTGTTATACCCCATTACTGTATATGTACAATTTATATATATGTCTTCTGTTTATTGTACCCTATAACGGTATATGTACAATTTATATGTCTTCTGTTTATTGTACCCTATAACTGTATATGTACAATTTATATATATGTCTACTGTTTGTTGTACGCTATAACTGTATATGTACAATTTATAGATATGTCTTCTGTTTGTTATACCCCATTACTGTATATGTACAATTTATATATATATGTCTTTTGTTTATTGTACCCTATAACTGTATATGTACAATTTATGTATATGTCTACTGTTTGTTGTACGCTATAACTGTATATGTACAATTTATATATATGTCTTCTGTTTATTGTACCCTATAACTGTATATGTACAATTTATATATATGTCTTCTGTTTATTGTACCCTATAACTGTATATGTACAATTTATATATATGTCTTCTGTTTGTTATACCCCATTACTGTATATGTACAATTTATATATATGTCTTCTGTTTATTGTACCCTATAACGGTATATGTACAATTTATATGTCTTCTGTTTATTGTACCCTATAACTGTATATGTACAATTTATATATATGTCTACTGTTTGTTGTACGCTATAACTGTATATGTACAATTTATAGATATGTCTTCTGTTTATTGTACCCTATAACTGTATATGTACAATTTATATATATGTCTTCTGTTTATTGTACCCTATAACTGTATATGTACAATTTATAGATATGTCTACTGTTTGTTGTACGCTATAACTGTATATGTACAATTTATAGATATGTCTTCTGTTTATTGTACCCTATAACTGTATATGTACAATTTATATATATGTCTTCTGTTTGTTATACCCCATTACTGTATATGTACAATTTATATATATGTCTTCTGTTTATTGTACCCTATAACTGTATATGTACAATTTATATATATGTCTTCAGTTTATTGTACCCTATAACTGTATATGTACAATTTATATATATGTCTACTGTTTGTTGTACGCTATAACTGTATATGTACAATTTATAGATATGTCTTCTGTTTATTGTACCCTATAACTGTATATGTACAATTTATATATATGTCTTCTGTTTGTTATACCCCATTACTGTATATGTACAATTTATATATATGTCTTCTGTTTATTGTACCCTATAACGGTATATGTACAATTTATAGATATGTCTTCTGTTTGTTATACCCCATTACTGTATATGTACAATTTATATATATGTCTTCTGTTTATTGTACCCTATAACTGTATATGTACAATTTATAGATATGTCTTCTGTTTATTGTACCCTATAACTGTATATGTACAATTTATATATATATATATATATGTCTTCTGTTTATTGTACCCTATAACTGTATATGTACAATTTATATATATGTCTTCTGTTTGTTATACCCCATTACTGTATATGTACAATTTATATATATGTCTTCTATTTATTGTACCCTATAACTGTATATGTACAATTTATATATATGTCTTCTGTTTATTGTACCCTATAACTGTATATGTACAATTTATATATATGTCTTCTGTTTATTGTACCCTATAACTATATATGTACAATTTATAGATATGTCTTCTGTTTATTGTACCCTATAACTGTATATGTACAATTTATATATATGTCTTCTGTTTGTTATACCCCATTACTGTATATGTACAATTTATATATATGTCTTCTGTTTATTGTACCCTATAACTGTATATGTACAATTTATATATATATCTTCTGTTTATTGTACCCTATAACTGTATATGTACAATTTATATATATGTCTACTGTTTGTTGTACGCTATAACTGTATATGTACAATTTATAGATATGTCTTCTGTTTATTGTACCCTATAACTGTATATGTACAATTTATAGATATATGTCTTCTGTTTATTGTACCCTATAACTGTATATGTACAATTTATATATATGTCTTCTGTTTGTTATACCCCATTACTGTATATGTACAATTTATATATATGTCTTCTATTTATTGTACCCTATAACTGTATATGTACAATTTATATATGTCTTCTGTTTATTGTACCCTATAACTGTATATGTACAATTTATATATATGTCTTCTGTTTGTTATACCCCATTACTGTATATGTACAATTTATATATATGTCTTCTGTTTATTGTACCCTATAACTGTATATGTACAATTTATATATATATCTTCTGTTTATTGTACCTTATAACTGTATATGTACAATTTATAGATATGTCTACTGTTTGTTGTACGCTATAACTGTATATGTACAATTTATAGATATGTCATTTGTTTATTGTACCCTATAACTGTATATGTACAATTTATATATATGTCTTCTGTTTGTTATACCCCATTACTGTATATGTACAATTTATATATATGTCTTCTGTTTATTGTACCCTATAACTGTATATGTACAATTTATATATATGTCTTCAGTTTATTGTACCCTATAACTGTATATGTACAATTTATATATATGTCTACTGTTTGTTGTACGCTATAACTGTATATGTACAATTTATAGATATGTCTTCTGTTTATTGTACCCTATAACTGTATATGTACAATTTATATATATGTCTTCTGTTTATTGTACCCTATAACGGTATATGTACAATTTATAGATATGTCTTCTGTTTGTTATACCCCATTACTGTATATGTACAATTTATATATATGTCTTCTGTTTATTGTACCCTATAACTGTATATGTACAATTTATAGATATGTCTTCTGTTTGTTATACCCCATTACTGTATATGTACAATTTATATATATGTCTTCTGTTTATTGTACCCTATAACTGTATATGTACAATTTATATATATGTCTTCTGTTTATTGTACCCTATAACTGTATATGTACAATTTATATGTCTACTGTTTGTTGTACGCTATAACTGTATATGTACAATTTATAGATATGTCTTCTGTTTATTGTACCCTATAACTGTATATGTACAATTTATATATATATATATATATATATATGTCTTCTGTTTATTGTACCCTATAACTGTATATGTACAATTTATATATATGTCTTCTGTTTGTTATACCCCATTACTGTATATGTACAATTTATATATATGTCTTCTGTTTATTGTACCCTATAACTGTATATGTACAATTTATATATATATCTTCTGTTTATTGTACCTTATAACTGTATATGTACAATTTATAGATATGTCTTCTGTTTGTTATACCCCATTACTGTATATGTACAATTTATATATATGTCTTCTGTTTATTGTACCCTATAACTGTATATGTACAATTTATATATATATCTTCTGTTTATTGTACCCTATAACTGTATATGTACAATTTATATATATGTCTACTGTTTGTTGTACGCTATAACTGTATATGTACAATTTATAGATATGTCTTCTGTTTATTGTACCCTATAACTGTATATGTACAATTTATAGATATATGTCTTCTGTTTATTGTACCCTATAACTGTATATGTACAATTTATATATATGTCTTCTGTTTGTTATACCCCATTACTGTATATGTACAATTTATATATATGTCTTCTATTTATTGTACCCTATAACTGTATATGTACAATTTATATATGTCTTCTGTTTATTGTACCCTATAACTGTATATGTACAATTTATATATATGTCTTCTGTTTGTTATACCCCATTACTGTATATGTACAATTTATATATATGTCTTCTGTTTATTGTACCCTATAACTGTATATGTACAATTTATATATGTCTTCTGTTTATTGTACCCTATAACTGTATATGTACAATTTATATATGTCTTCTGTTTATTGTACCCTATAACTGTATATGTACAATTTATATATATGTCTTCTGTTTATTGTACCCTATAACTGTATATGTACAATTTATATATATGTCTTCTGTTTGTTATACCCCATTACTGTATATGTACAATTTATATATGTCTTCTGTTTATTGTACCCTATAACGGTATATGTACAATTTATATGTCTTCTGTTTATTGTACCCTATAACTGTATATGTACAATTTATATATATGTCTTCTGTTTATTGTACCCTATAACTGTATATGTACAATTTATATATATGTCTACTGTTTGTTGTACGCTATAACTGTATATGTACAATTTATAGATATGTCTTCTGTTTATTGTACCCTATAACTGTATATGTACAATTTATATATATGTCTTCTGTTTGTTATACCCCATTACTGTATATGTACAATTTATATATATGTCTTCTGTTTATTGTACCCTATAACTGTATATGTACAATTTATATATATGTCTTCTGTTTATTGTACCCTATAACTGTATATGTACAATTTATATATATGTCTTCTGTTTATTGTACCCTATAACTGTATATGTACAATTTATATATATGTCTACTGTTTGTTGTACGCTATAACTGTATATGTACAATTTATAGATATGTCTTCTGTTTATTGTACCCTATAACTGTATATGTACAATTTATATATATGTCTTCTGTTTGTTATACCCCATTACTGTATATGTACAATTTATATATATATGTCTTCTGTTTATTGTACCCTATAACTGTATATGTACAATTTATATATATGTCTTCTGTTTATTGTACCCTATAACTGTATATGTACAATTTATATATATGTCTACTGTTTGTTGTACGCTATAACTGTATATGTACAATTTATAGATATGTGTCTTCTGTTTATTGTACCCTATAACTGTATATGTACAATTTATATATATGTCTTCTGTTTGTTATACCCCATTACTGTATATGTACAATTTATATATATGTCTTCTATTTATTGTACCCTATAACTGTATATGTACAATTTATATATATGTCTTCTGTTTATTGTACCCTATAACTGTATATGTACAATTTATATATATGTCTACTGTTTATTGTACCCTATAACTGTATATGTACAATTTATATATATGTCTTCTATTTATTGTACCCTATAACTGTATATGTACAATTTATATATATGTCTTCTGTTTATTGTACCCTATAACTATATATGTACAATTTATAGATATGTCTTCTGTTTATTGTACCCTATAACTGTATATGTACAATTTATATATATGTCTTCTGTTTGTAATACCCCATTACTGTATATGCACAATTTATATATATGTCTTCTGTTTATTGTACCCTATAACTGTATATGTACAATTTATATATATATCTTCTGTTTATTGTACCCTATAACTGTATATGTACAATTTATATATATGTCTACTGTTTGTTGTACGCTATAACTGTATATGTACAATTTATAGATATGTCTTCTGTTTATTGTACCCTATAACTGTATATGTACAATTTATATATATATATATATATATGTCTTCTGTTTATTGTACCCTATAACTGTATATGTACAATTTATATATATGTCTTCTGTTTGTTATACCCCATTACTGTATATGTACAATTTATATATATGTCTTCTGTTTATTGTACCCTATAACTGTATATGTACAATTTATATATGTCTTCTGTTTATTGTACCCTATAACTGTATATGTACAATTTATATATATGTCTTCTGTTTATTGTACCCTATAACTGTATATGTACAATTTATATATATGTCTTCTGTTTATTGTACCCTATAACTGTATATGTACAATTTATATATATGTCTTCTGTTTATTGTACCCTATAACTGTATATGTACAATGTATACATATGTCTTCTGTTTATTGTACCCTATAACTGTATATGTACAATTTATATATATGACTTCTGTTTATTGTACCCTATAACTGTATATGTACAATTAATATATATGTCTTCTGTTTATTGTACCCTATAACTGTATATGTACAATTTATATATATGTCTTCTGTTTATTGTACCCTATAACTGTATATGTACAATTTATATATATATGTGTTCTGTTTATTGTACCCTATAACTGTATATGTACAATTTATACATATGTCTTCTGTTATTGTACCCTATAACTGTATATGTACAATTTATATATATGTCTTCTGTTTATTGTACCCTATAACTGTATATGTACAATTTATATATATGTCTTCTGTTTATTGTACCCTATAACTGTATATGTACAATTTATATATATATGTCTTTTGTTTATTGTACCCTATAACTGTATATGTACAATTTATATATATATATGTCTTCTGTTTATTGTACCCTATAACTGTATATGTACAATTTATATATATGTCTTCTGTTTGTTATACCCCATTACTGTATATGTACAATTTATATATGTCTTCTGTTTATTGTACCCTATAACTGTATATGTACAATTTATATATATATGTCTTCTGTTTATTGTACCCTATAACTGTATATGTACAATTTATATATATATGTCTTCTGTTTATTGTACCCTATAACTGTATATGTACAATTTGTATATATGTCTTCTGTTTATTGTACCTTATAACTGTATATGTACAATTTATATATATGTCTTCTGTTTATTGTACCCTATAACTGTATATGTACAATTTATATATATGTCTTCTGTTTATTGTACCCTATAACTGTATATGTACAATTTATATATATGTCTTCTGTTTATTGTACCCTATAACTGTATATGTACAATTTATATATATGTCTTCTGTTTATTGTACCCTATAACTGTATATGTACAATTTATATATATGTCTTCTGTTTGTTATACCCCATTACTGTATATGTACAATTTATATATGTCTTCTGTTTATTGTACCCTATAACGGTATATGTACAATTTATATGTCTTCTGTTTATTGTACCCTATAACTGTATATGTACAATTTATATATATGTCTTCTGTTTATTGTACCCTATAACTGTATATGTACAATTTATATATATGTCTACTGTTTGTTGTACGCTATAACTGTATATGTACAATTTATAGATATGTCTTCTGTTTATTGTACCCTATAACTGTATATGTACAATTTATATATATGTCTTCTGTTTATTGTACCCTATAACTGTATATGTACAATTTATATATATGTCTTCTGTTTGTTATACCCCATTACTGTATATGTACAATTTATATATATGTCTTCTGTTTATTGTACCCTATAACTGTATATGTACAATTTATATATAATTCTTCTGTTTATTGTACCCTATAACTGTATATGTACAATTTATATATATGTCTTCTGTTTATTGTACCCTATAACTGTATATGTACAATTTATATATATGTCTACTGTTTGTTGTACGCTATAACTGTATATGTACAATTTATAGATATGTCTTCTGTTTATTGTACCCTATAACTGTATATGTACAATTTATATATATGTCTTCTGTTTGTTATACCCCATTACTGTATATGTACAATTTATATATATATGTCTTCTGTTTATTGTACCCTATAACTGTATATGTACAATTTATATATATGTCTTCTGTTTATTGTACCCTATAACTGTATATGTACAATTTATATATATGTCTACTGTTTGTTGTACGCTATAACTGTATATGTACAATTTATAGATATGTGTCTTCTGTTTATTGTACCCTATAACTGTATATGTACAATTTATATATATGTCTTCTGTTTGTTATACCCCATTACTGTATATGTACAATTTATATATATGTCTTCTATTTATTGTACCCTATAACTGTATATGTACAATTTATATATATGTCTTCTGTTTATTGTACCCTATAACTGTATATGTACAATTTATATATATGTCTTATGTTTATTGTACCCTATAACTATATATGTACAATTTATAGATATGTCTTCTGTTTATTGTACCCTATAACTGTATATGTACAATTTATATATATGTCTTCTGTTTGTAATACCCCATTACTGTATATGTACAATTTATATATATGTCTTCTGTTTATTGTACCCTATAACTGTATATGTACAATTTATATATATATCTTCTGTTTATTGTACCCTATAACTGTATATGTACAATTTATATATATGTCTACTGTTTGTTGTACACTATAACTGTATATGTACAATTTATAGATATGTCTTCTGTTTATTGTACCCTATAACTATATATGTACAATTTATATATATATATGTCTTCTGTTTATTGTACCCTATAACTGTATATGTACAATTTATATATATGTCTTCTGTTTGTTATACCCCATTACTGTATATGTACAATTTATATATATGTCTTCTGTTTATTGTACCCTATAACTGTATATGTACAATTTATATATGTCTTCTGTTTATTGTACCCTATAACTGTATATGTACAATTTATATATATGTCTTCTGTTTATTGTACCCTATAACTGTATATGTACAATTTATATATATGTCTTCTGTTTATTGTACCCTATAACTGTATATGTACAATTTATATATATGTCTTCTGTTTATTGTACCCTATAACTGTATATGTACAATGTATACATATGTCTTCTGTTTATTGTACCCTATAACTGTATATGTACAATTTATATATATGACTTCTGTTTATTGTACCCTATAACTGTATATGTACAATTAATATATATGTCTTCTGTTTATTGTACCCTATAACTGTATATGTACAATTTATATATATGTCTTCTGTTTATTGTACCCTATAACTGTATATGTACAATTTATATATATGTCTTCTGTTTATTGTACCCTATAACTGTATATGTACAATTTATATATATATGTGTTCTGTTTATTGTACCCTATAACTGTATATGTACAATTTATACATATGTCTTCTGTTATTGTACCCTATAACTGTATATGTACAATTTATATATATGTCTTCTGTTTATTGTACCCTATAACTGTATATGTACAATTTATATATATGCCTTCTGTTTATTGTACCCTATAACTGTATATGTACAATTTATATATATATGTCTTTTGTTTATTGTACCCTATAACTGTATATGTACAATTTATATATATATGTCTTCTGTTTATTGTACCCTATAACTGTATATGTACAATTTATATATATGTCTTCTGTTTGTTATACCCCATTACTGTATATGTACAATTTATATATGTCTTCTGTTTATTGTACCCTATAACTGTATATGTACAATTTATATATATATGTCTTCTGTTTATTGTACCCTATAACTGTATATGTACAATTTATATATATATGTCTTCTGTTTATTGTACCCTATAACTGTATATGTACAATTTATATATATGTCTTCTGTTTATTGTACCTTATAACTGTATATGTACAATTTATATATATGTCTTCTGTTTATTGTACCCTATAACTGTATATGTACAATTTATATATATGTCTTCTGTTTATTGTACCCTATAACTGTATATGTACAATTTATATATATGTCTTCTGTTTATTGTACCCTATAACTGTATATGTACAATTGATATATAGTCTTCTGTTTATTGTACCCTATAACTGTATATGTACAATTTATATATATGTCTTCTGTTTATTGTACCCTATAACTGTATATGTACAATTTGTGTATATATGTCTTCTGTTTATTGTACCCCATTACTGTATATGTACAATTTATATATATGTCATGTTTATTGTACCCCATTACTGTATATGTACAATGTATATATATAGGTCTTCTGTTTATTGTACCCCATTACTGTATTCATAGATGTTAGAGCGATGCACAATATGTTGGTGCTTTATAAATAAATAAACAATAATAATACTGAATAAGGAGCAAAATAAATAATGAAAATATGTTGAAAAGTTGTTTGAGTACTGATAAGGCCTAATTTCAGGACCAGGACCCTTTAAACACCTGCACCTTTCCATGTCTCCCTTCTCCTCTGAACTCTGATATAGCACTGCAAACTGTAATGACAATCGCTTGGAGAACCGTCTTACAGAACACAAACACAGGTTTGCAAATTAGCTCTGATTTATTACGTCAGGAATGCCAGTTTATATAAATTTCAGAAATATATTGAAACACTTGCGGCTAGATTACGAGTTTTTGTCGGTAAGGCTTGCGGTGCTAACGAGCCTTTTTTTCTCACCGCTCACTTAAGACAACGCTGGTATTACAGGTTTTTTTTCAACTCGGCGTTAGCCTCTAAAAAGTGAGCGGAGAGCAAAATTTAGCTCCACATCTCACCTCAATACCAGCATTGCTTAAGTCAGCGGTGAGCTGGTGTAACGTGCTCGTGCATGATTTCCCCATAGGAAAAAATGGGGTTTAGCTGGCTGAAAAAAAAACTAACACCTGCAAAAAAAGCAGCGTTCAGCTCCTAACGCAGTCCCATTGTTTCCTATGGGAAAATACATTTTACGTCTACACCTAACACCCTAACATGAACCCCGAGTCTAAACACCCCTAATCTTACACTTATTAACACCTACATTATATTATTAACCCCTAATCTGCCGCTCCGAACACCGCCGCCACCTACATTATACTTATGGACCCCTAATCTGCTGCCCCCAACATCGCTGACACCTACATTTTATTTATTAAAGGGACAGTCTACACCAGAATTGTTATTGTTTTAAAAGATAGATAATCCCTTGTTTACCCATTCCCTAGTTTTGCATAACCAACAGTTATATTTATATATTTTTTACCTCTGTGATTATCTTGTATCTAAGCCTCTGCAGACTGCCCCTTTATTTGTTCTTTTGACAGACTTGCAGTTTAGCCAATCAGTGATGGCTCCCAGGTAACTTCACGTGCACGAGCACAGTGTTATCTATATGAAAAACATGAACTAACACCCTCTAGTGGTGAAAAACCTGTTAAAATGCATTCTTAAGAGGCGGCCTTCAAGGTCTAAGAAATTAGCATATGAACCTCCTAAGTTAAGCTTTCAACTAAGAATACCAAGAGAACAAAGAAAAATAAATTGGTGATAAAAGTAAATTGGAAAGTTGTTTAAAATTACATGCCCTATCTGAATCATGAAAGTTTTTTTTGGACTAGACTGTCCCTTTAACCCCTAATCTGCCGCTCCCAATGTCGCCGCAACCTAACTACAATTATTAACCCCTAATATGCCGCCCCCAACGTCGCCACCACTATAATAAATATATTAACCCCTAAACCTAAATCTAATCCTAACCGTAACACCCCCCCCTAATTTAAATATAATTTAAAATAATCTTAATAAAATTACTACTACTAAATACTTACCTATAAAATAAACCCTAAGCTAAAAAGGCCCTTTTAAGGGCTATTTGTAATTTAGTATAGGGTAGGGAATTTTATTATTTTGGGGGTATTTTTTTATTTTATTAGGGGGATTAGAGTAGGTGTAATTAGTTTAAAATTCTTGTAATTATTTTTTTATTTTCTGTAATTTAGTGTTTGTTGTTTTTCATACTTTAGTTTATTTAATTTAATTGTAATTAATTGTAGTTAGTTTAGGGAATTAATTTAATTATAGTGTAGTGTTAGGTGTAATTGTAACTTAGGTTAGGGTTTATTTTACAGGTAAATTTGTACTTATTTTAGCTAGGTAGTTATTAAATAGTTAATAACTATTTAATAACTATTCTAGCTAGTTAAAATAAATACAAACTTGCTTGTAAAATAAAAATAAATCCTGAGATAGCTACAATGTAACTATTAGTTATATTGTAGCTAGCTTAGGGTTTATTTTATAGGTAAGTATTTAGGTTTAAATAGGAATAATTTAATTAATTGTAGTAATTTTATTTATATTTATTTTAATTATATTTAAGTTAGGGGGTGTTAGGGTTAGTGTTAGACTTAGGTTTAGGGGTTAATACCTTTAATATAGTTGTGGTGACGTTGGGGGCGGCAGATTAGGGGTTAATAAATGTAGGTAGGTGTCGTCGATGTTAGGGATGGCAGATTAGGGGTTAATAAAATTAAACTAGTGTTTGCGAGGCGGGAGTGCGGCGGTTTAGGGGTTAATATATTTATTTAAGTGGCGGCGATGTCCGGTCTGCAGATTAGGGGTTAAAAACTTTATTTAAGTGTTTGC
The DNA here is from genome assembly GCF_027579735.1 of Bombina bombina. Lineage (NCBI taxonomy): Eukaryota > Metazoa > Chordata > Amphibia > Anura > Bombinatoridae > Bombina > Bombina bombina. The sequence goes on along the minus strand of NC_069504.1, from coordinate 1,100,645,753 downwards.
AATGTGGGGGGGGGGGGGGCTCGGTTTAGGGGTTAATAGGTAGTTTATGGGTGTTAGTGTACTTTTTAACACTTTAGTTAAGAGTTTTATGTTATGGCGTTAGCCCATAAACTCTTAACTACTGACTTTTAAATGCGGTAGGAGTCTTGATAGGAGAGGGTGTACCGCTCACTATCTCCAAGACTCGTAATACCGGCGTTAGGCAAATCCCATTAAAAAGATAGGATACGCAATTGACGTAAGGGGATTTGCGGTAAGCTTGAGTCGTGGAAGAAAAGTGAGCGGTACACCTGTACCTGCCAGACTCGTAATACCAGCGGGCGTTAAAAAGCAGCGTTGGGACCTCTCAACGCTGCTTTTTAAGGCTAACACAAGACTCGTAATCTAGGCGATAGTTATTAGCTCATTTCTCAGACACGGAAGTACAGATGTGTCCTGTAAGTTGTATTTTATCCTTGTCTGATGTCCTTAGGTCAGTAGGTAAATTTATGACTGACAAGACAAAGGAACAATGCAAAATCTCAAAATACACTAATTAGATGTATAGCCACATTTGACCTAAAGAAATTGCTTACCTGAGCAGTATTTCTACATGTAGCTTAAGAGTTCAAAAGAACATTAACAAGAAAACTGTGTTAAAGGTTAGAATGTTTCTTGCTACATTTTGATTATAATAAAGATACAAAAGATACATTTGTACTTAAAGGTAATGAAATACACATAATGATACAATGTGTATATATGATAACTAGATAACATAATTATTCTTAAAATTACACATAACTAAACATTTTATATAAAAATGTGTTTACTGTCCCTTTAAACCCACAGTATAGTAAAGAGAAAATTATAGCTATGCTTAAAGGGACAGTAAACTCAAAATTAAACTTTCATGATTTAGTAAATTTTAAACAACTTTCCAATTTACTTATGTGACTTGCTTTGTTCTCTTGGTAACCTTTGCTAAAAAAACAATCCTATGTAGGCTCAGGAGCAGCAATGTACTACTAGGAGCTAGCTGCTAACTGGTAGATGCACATATATGCCTCTTGTCATTGGCTCACCCAATGTGTTTAGTAGCTCCAAGCAGTGCATTAGTGCTCCTTCAACCAAGAAAAAGAAGAGAATGTAGCAAGTGTGATAACAGAAGTAGATTAGAAAGTTAGTGTCATGAAAATGTTTGGCTTTCATATCCCTTTAAGTGGGGAAGGACTAAAGATGAGCGGGCTGAAGTGTTTTCTAAGTATGTGAAAGTATTACTCCATGCAAAGGTTAGAAAATGTGTTAATTTCCCTTAATGTGTTCCAGTTACTGCATTATTATTATTATTGTAGGAGCAGCAGCAGCAGCAGTGTAATACATGCATAGCTTTATGTTTGTATTTTAAATAGCTAGTTTTGCTCATTGAAACCACTACCTATTATTCTCAAGAATAGGTGAGGACCTATCATCCAAACATCTAAAGCAGTAGTAGGACAACTTGCAGAAGCGATAGCTGCTCCAGTAAAATATATATTTTTTAAATTAATAAAACTTTAATAAAGTTTTATATTAAAACATAGAACAAATTTAGTGATACATGCTATACACGTAATTCGCGGCCACGATGGAGCAATCAGAATCACAGATACCTGCTACTGCTTGATGTGAGCCACCACACGAGGGAGAAGCAGTAATGGAGGAAAAAGATTTATGAGTCTGAACCTCCATGGTACTGAGAGGGCATCTATCAATTCCGCCTGAGGATCCCTCGACCCGTACCTGGGTAGCTTGGTATTAAGGCAGGATGCCATGAGATCTATCTCCGGTGTCCCCCACTCGCTGCATATCTCTGCAAACACCTCGGGGTGAAGAGACCACTCCCCTGGGTGAAAGGATTGCCTGCTGAGGAAGTCCGCTTCCCAGTTGTCCACACCCGGAATGTGGATCGCTGACAGCGTACATTTGTGAGTCTCTGCCCACTCTAATATCTGAGATACTTCTCTCATCGCCAAGGAACTTCTCGTTCCCCCTTGATGGTTGATATACACAACCGAGGTTATATTGTCTGATTGGAATCTGATAAACTGGGACGAACCAAGAAGGGGCCAAGCCTTCAAGGCATTGAAGATTGTCAGGAGTTCCAAAATATTGATCGGAAGGGAAGACTCCTTCTTGTGCCTTCTTGGAACTGCAAACAGCTCCCCAGCCGTAAAGGCTTGCGTCCATAGTCACAATCTCCCAGGACGGTCTCAAAAAGCACGTACCTTGGGACAGATGATCTGGACAGAGCCACCAGGAGAGCAAGTCTCTCGACAGGCTGCCAAGCACAATCTGTTAAGACAGATCTGAATGGTCGCCATCCCATTGTCTCAGAATGCAGAGTTATAAAGGTCTGAGATGGAATCTGGCAAAAGGAATGATGTCCATGCAGGACACCATGAGTCCGATTACCTCCATACACTGAGGCACTGAGGGTCTCGAGGAGGCCTGGAGGGCAAGACATGCAGAAGTTAGCTTGCAACGTATTTGATCTGTGAGCAATATTCTCATGGATATGGAGTATATTATAGTTCCCAGGAAATTGACCCTTGTACTTGGAGTAAGATAACTCTTTTCCAAGTTTATCTTCCATCCATGTGATCGAAGAAGACTGAGAAGGGACGCCGAATGTTCTTCTGCTAGAAGAAAAGATGGTGCCTGTACCAAGATATCGTCCAGGTAAGGTGCTACTGCAATACCTCCTGTTCTGGCAACAGCTAGAAGAGCCCCCAGAACCTTTGTAAATATCCTTGGAGCCACTCTTTCATGACGATTTGTTCTCGGCAGGCTTCTTAGTCTGTTTGGACTTATTCCAGGAGTGAGTGAGCTTCCAAGTACTCTTGGGCTGCTCAGACTTAGAAGAGGACTGCTGTCATTGCGACTTGTCAGCACAAAAGGAACGAAAATTAGACAGTTGCCGTCCCTTAGGCCTATTCTTCTTATCTTGCGGTAGGAAGGCACCTTTCCCTCCGGTAACCGTAGAGATAATAGAGTCCAGCCCTGGACCGAATAAAATCTTCCCCTTGAAGGGAAGAGAAAGAAGTCTGGATTTAGAAGTCATATCCGCAGACCAAGACTTCAACCAGAAAGCCCGGCGGGCTAGAACCGCAAAGCCAGCAGCCTTTGCATTTATGCAAATAATCTGCATATTCGCGTCACAGATGAAGGAGTTAGCAATTCTCAGTGCCTTAATTCTCTCCTGAATATCGTAAAGGGGAGTCTCCACCTCAATAAGCTCAGACAGAGTGTTGCACCAGTAGGTAGCTGCTCCAGCAACCACAGCTACAGCTGCTGCCGGTTTAAATAAAAACCCTGTATGTTGAAACATCTTCCTCAGAAAAGTTTCCATTTTTTTATCCATAGGCTCTCTAAAAGAAGAACTATAATCCAAAGGGATAGTAGTATGCTTAGCCAGCGTGGAGATAGCACCAGCCACCTTCGGGATGGAGCCCCACAAATCTAATTGAGAGTCAGGGATCGGGAATAATTTTTTAAAGTTACTACTCTTTCCCATTCGTTACTAATGTTCGCAATCTTAACTGGCACAGGAAAAGTCAGAGGGACCTCCCTATCTTCAAAAACTCTGTCTAATTTAGGGATCTTAGGCTCCTCAGGGAGTTTAGCCTCTGGAACCTCTAGAGTAGACAGAACCTCCTTTAATAAAAAAAAAGCAGATGCTCAATTTTAAATCTAAAGGAGGGTTCCTCCGCTGAAGGAGTTTTAGTAACTGAAGTCTCCGACTCAGAGAGTTCACCCTCTGAAACTACAGATACAGACCTCGGATAGCTGGGAGAAGGACAATCAAAAAGAAACGCTTTTATTTAAAAAATGGCACCTTAATACTCCCAATGGCTGGGGCTCTCACCACTTCCTAGACCTAGACAGCTAACAATGAAAGTGCTTTCCTCAGGAGTGATGCCTGCAGCAGGATCTTAGGAAATGAAAGAGACCGCACCCAATCATGTGGTACATAAGACAGGACTTCCCCTGCTATGAAATAGGGCGCCAAGCTATTATGAGCTGCACAACACTTAAAAACGAAAGTGAACGGTTTGTTCCAAGCCAAAAACACACAGCCTATGAGCCTAAAAAACTCACATTAAGCAGATATAAATCCTCAAACTGTTCAAATAATCTCCCTGAAGGATAAATTCACCCTTGACCCTATTGAGGTATGAAGGAGCAACACTGTGACCCTGTATAGCGTTTTAAAAAATGTATATATAAAAAATGGTCTTACACTCCAGGATCCATGCTGTGGAACAGGCACAGCCTGTGACAGTCTTGCAGCAGTGCTTCTGACATGGACTTGAGTGTGTAGCAGCAAACAGTGAAACTTGTCAACACCAATTGCTCAGGAGCTGTTAGTGACAGTCTAGATGGGTTAGCAGACAAACTTTCCCTGCATCTCCAGACAATACTCTCACTGAGAGGTTGACATGATTACTTAAAACTCCAGTCCTTTCTCGAAGGGAACATACCCATACAGAACTATCCAAATCTTCTGACACTTCTCTGCCACCTCCTATAGTGACGAAAGGCAAAGAATGATTAGGGGATAGGGGAAGTGGGAGGGATATTTAAGCCTTTGGCTGGGGTGTCTTTGCCTCCTCCTGGTGGCCAGGTGTTGTATTTTCCCAACAGTAAGGAATAAAGTCGTGGACTCTCCCTGCCTTATGGAAGGAAATTAATATTTAATCCCAAATTAAAATAAATTCCTAATTCTGATTGGTGAAGAATATAGACACAGCGACAATAACCAGGGATACCAATTTGACTCAAATAACAACTGATTTATCACAATGTTAAAATATAAAACCAGCTATAGAAATATTTCAATTAATTTATATTCAATTTCATTTGTCTGTTACCCTGGAAATTTCATTTGTCTGTTACCCCAATATTATTTAGAAATTAATCTTTACCCAAAATGAATTAAATATCAAATATCACAATTGAAATTTACTAGAACAATTTATAATTAGCCAGTAACATTAACCAAATAAACAATATGACCTACTTAACAATGCTTGGTTAGCTAGTATAGGCTAAATATCCCAATTAAAATCTTAACTACAATTTATCAAATTAATAGAATTTTCAGGAAGTATAATGTAACTATCTAACTCAAAAATAGTTTTATATAACTTCAATTGATCAAAGAAAAATATGCACTATTAGCAAATCAATATATTAATCAGTACAATAGCAATAAATACAATCTAGCCAACTTTAAATACAATTTCTAAAATATCTTAAAGGGACAGTACACTGTAAAATTGTTTTTCCATAAATGTATTTTAAATGGCTTGTTATACCAACTGCAGAGTATAAAATATTTGAGAAATTGTATTTTCGGGTTTATTTGTGTATCGGAAGTAGCTGGTTTTGTGCTTTGAAACCACAGCCTATTACAATGGGTTGAGCTTCAGGTGATATCAGATCTCATTATGTTATCACTTTTATGTACACAGACTTGCTTTCTTATCTTATATTTGTCTGGAACACCAAAGCTCAATACATAGAGAGAACAATGGAAAATTATCATTTTATTACTTAACTATCATGCCCCCCACTGAGGGTGTAATCTCTTCTGCTGGCTGTGTTTACTTAGGCTTGTCAATAGCGTATACGCCAGTATCAAAACTTTCAGTATAGGTTGGGAAACCACAAGCTAAATCAGCTATTTCAAATGCTGAAATATGAGTAAAGGAGCTACTTGCAACCAATTTAATACACTCTAGTAGGTAAAAAGGATCATTGGGAATAATTTAAAGGGGAGAAAGTTTTTGGGTGAACTGTCCCTTTAAAGTAACTTAAGATCTATTTATGAGTATTAAATACAAAACCCCTTTTTCCTCAATAGTAAATTCACTTAATATTAATATAATTATTATATAGAATACACTGATCAGCTTCAGATATTACACTACTGCTACAATGGAACCTTAGCTATAGTAACTATTAAAATATTTCATTTCTATTATACGTTACCAATTAGGGGGTTAGCAAGATTTGACAATTTAAACACCCAGAGTTTTTCACTGTCATATAAGAGGGTATCCACTATGTATCAAGAAAAAGTAGGTAATCACAAAGTTCTATCTCTCTTTCCACAAAGAGGGTTCCAACAGACAGTACACGTGTGCCTCTCACAGGAAGTGAATTGCCAGCCAAGTTCCAAAAATCATTGTGAAATGCCTTTTCAGCAAGTACCGCATCAAAGTGAATCAAAGTAAATGCCCCTTTTCTTTCATAGTGGAGTTTTTGTCTGTTTGACGTAGCTCCTCCCTCCATTCTTAATCACCAATGAAAAACGTTCAGGGTGTGATCGACAGCTCTTATTGCCCACCTACGGCTAGATTTGGAGTTTGGCGGTAAAAGGGCTGTTAACGCTCCGCGGGTTTTTTTCTGGCCGCACCATAAATTTAACTCTGGTATCGAGAGTTAAAACAAATGCTGCGTTAGGCTCCAAAAAAGGAGCGTAGAGCATTTTTACCGCAAATACAACTCTCGATACCAGAGTTGCTTACGGACGCGGCCGGCCTCAAAAACGTGCTCGTGCACGATTCTCCCATAGGAAACAATGGGGCTGTTTGAGCTGAAAAAAAACCTAACACCTGCAAAAAAGCAGCGTTCAGCTCCTAACGCAGCCCCATTGTTTCCTATGGGGAAACACTTCCTACGTCTGCACCTAACACTCTAACATGTACCCCGAGTCTAAACACCCCTAACCTTACACTTATTAACCCCTAATCTGCCGCCCCCGCTATCGCTGACCCCTGCATTACACTTTTAACCCCTAATCTGCCGCTCCGTAAACCGCCGCCACCTACGTTATCCCTATGTACCCCTAATCTGCTGCCCTAACATCGCCGACCCCTATGTTATATTTATTAACCCCTAATCTGCCCCCCACAACGTCGCCGACACCTACCTACACTTATTAACCCCTAATCTGCCGAGCGGACCTGAGCGCTACTATAATAAAGTTATTAACCCCTAATCCGCCTCACTAACCCTATCATAAATAGTATTAACCCCTAATCTGCCCTCCCTAACATCGCCGACACCTACCTTCAATTATTAACCCCTAATCTGCCGACCGGAGCTCACCGCTATTCTAATAAATGTATTAACCCCTAAAGCTAAGTCTAACCCTAACACTAACACCCCCCTAAGTTAAATATAATTTTTATCTAACGAAATAAATTAACTCTTATTAAATAAATGATTCCTATTTAAAGCTAAATACTTACCTGTAAAATAAATCCTAATATAGCTACAATATAAATTACATTTATATTATAGCTATTTTAGGATTAATATTTATTTTACAGGTAACTTTGCATTTATTTTAACCAGGTACAATAGCTATTAAATAGTTAAGAACTATTTAATAGTTACCTAGTTAAAATAATTACAAATTTACCTGTAAAATAAATCCTAACCTAAGTTATAATTAAACCTAACACTACCCTATCAATAAAATAATTAAATAAACTACCTACAATTACCTACAATTAACCTAACACTACACTATCAATAAATTAATTAAACACAATTGCTACAAATAAATACAATTAAATAAACTATCTAAAGTACAAAAAATAAAAAAGAACTAAGTTACAGAAAATAAAAAAATATTTACAAACATAAGAAAAATATTACAACAATTTTAAACTAATTACACCTACTCTAAGCCCCCTAATAAAATAACAAAGACCCCCAAAATAAAAAATTCCCTACCCTATTCTAAAATACAAAAATTACAAGCTCTTTTACCTTACCAGCCCTGAACAGGGCCCTTTGCGGGGCATGCCCCAAGAATTTCAGCTCTTTTGCCTGTAAAAAAAAACATACAATACCCCCCCCCCAACATTACAACCCACCACCCACATACCCCTAATCTAACCCAAACCCCCCTTAAATAAACCTAACACTAAGCCCCTGATGATCTTCCTACCTTGTCTTCACCATGCCAGGTTCACCGATCCGTCCTGGCTCCAAGATCTTCATCCAACCCAAGCGGGGGTTGGCGATCCATAATCCGGTGCTCCAAAGTCTTCCTCCTATCCGGCAAGAAGAGGACATCCGGACCGGCAAACATCTTCTCCAAGCGGCATCTTCTATGTTCTTCCATCCGATGACGACCGGCTCCATCTTGAAGACCTCCAGCGCGGATCCATCCTCTTCTTCCGACGACTAGACGACGAATGACGGTTCCTTTAAGGGACGTCATCCAAGATGGCGTTCCTCGAATTCCGATTGGCTGATAGGATTCTATCAGCCAATCGGAATTAAGGTAGGAATTTTCTGATTGGCTGATGGAATCAGCCAATCAGAATCAAGTTCAATCCGATTGGCTGATCCAATCAGCCAATCAGATTGAGCTCGCATTCTATTGGCTGTTCCGATCAGCCAATACAATGCGAGCTCAATCTGATTGGCTGATTGGATCAGCCAATCGGATTGAACTTGATTCTGATTGGCTGATTCCATCAGCCAATCAGAAAATTCCTACCTTAATTCCGATTGGCTGATAGAATCCTATCAGCCAATCGGAATTCGAGGGACGCCATCTTGGATGACGTCCCTTAAAGGAACCGTCATTCGTCGTCTAGTCGTCGGAAGAAGAGGATGGATCCGTGCTGGAGGTCTTCAAGATGGAGCCGGTCGTCATCGGATGGAAGAACATAGAAGATGCCGCTTGGAGAAGATGTTTGCCGGTCCGGATGTCCTCTTCTTGCCGGATAGGAGGAAGACTTTGGAGCACCGGATTATGGATCGCCAACCCCCGCTTGGGTTGGATGAAGATCTTGGAGCCAGGACGGATCGGTGAACCTGGCATGGTGAAGACAAGGTAGGAAGATCATCAGGGGCTTAGTGTTAGGTTTATTTAAGGGGGGTTTGGGTTAGATTAGGGGTATGTGGGTGGTGGGTTGTAATGTTGGGGGGGGGGGTATTGTATGTTTTTTTTTACAGGCAAAAGAGCTGAAATTCTTGGGGCATGCCCCGCAAAGGGCCCTGTTCAGGGCTGGTAAGGTAAAAGAGCTTGTAATTTTTGTATTTTAGAATAGGGTAGGGAATTTTTTATTTTGGGGGTCTTTGTTATTTTATTAGGGGGCTTAGAGTAGGTGTAATTAGTTTAAAATTGTTGTAATATTTTTCTTATGTTTGTAAATATTTTTTTATTTTCTGTAACTTAGTTCTTTTTTATTTTTTGTACTTTAGATAGTTTATTTAATTGTATTTATTTGTAGCAATTGTGTTTAATTAATTTATTGATAGTGTAGTGTTAGGTTAATTGTAGGTAATTGTAGGTAGTTTATTTAATTATTTTATTGATAGGGTAGTGTTAGGTTTAATTATATCTTAGGTTAGGATTTCTTTTACAGGTAAATTTGTAATTATTTTAACTAGGTAACTATTAAATAGTTCTTAACTATTTAATAGCTATTGTACCTGGTTAAAATAAATACAAAGTTACCTGTAAAATAAATATTAATCCTAAAATAGCTATAATATAAATGTAATTTATATTGTAGCTATATTAGGATTTATTTTACAGGTAAGTATTTAGCTTTAAATAGGAATCATTTATTTAATAAGAGTTAATTTATTTCGTTAGATAAAAATTATATTTAACTTAGGGGGGTGTTAGTGTTAGGGTTAGACTTAGCTTTAGGGGTTAATACATTTATTAGAATAGCGGTGAGCTCCGGTCGGCAGATTAGGGGTTAATAATTGAAGGTAGGTGTCGGCGATGTTAGGGAGGGCAGATTAGGGGTTAATACTATTTATGATAGGGTTAGTGAGGCGGATTAGGGGTTAATAACTTTATTATAGTAGCGCTCAGGTCCGCTCGGCAGATTAGGGGTTAATAAGTGTAGGTAGGTGTCGGCGACGTTGTGGGGGGCAGATTAGGGGTTAATAAATATAACATAGGGGTCGGCGGGGTTAGGGGCAGCAGATTAGGGGTACATAAGTATAACGTAGGTGGCGGTCGGCAGATTAGGGGTTAAAAATTTTAATCGAGTGGCGGCGATGTGGGGGGACCTCGGTTTAGGGGTACATAGGTAGTTTATGGGTGTTAGTGTAGTTTAGGGTACAGTAGTTAAGAGCTTTATGAACCGGCGTTAGCCAGAAAGCTCTTAACTCCTGCTTTTTTCAGGCGGCTGGAATCTTGTCGTTAGAGCTCTAACGCTCACTGCAGAAACGACTCTAAATACCAGCGTTAGAAAGATCCCATTGAAAAGATAGGCTACGCAAATGGCGTAGGGGGATCTGCGGTATGGAAAAGTCGCGGCTGTAAAGTGAGCGTTAGACCCTTTAATCACTGACTCCAAATACCAGCGGGCGGCCAAAACCAGCGTTAGGAGCCTCTAACGCTGGTTTTGACGGCTACCGCCGAACTCTAAATCTAGGCCCTAGAGATTTAATTTAATCAGAATTAAATACCTCTGGCTGCATTACTCAGGTTCGGCCACTGGGTGTAAGGCTCGTGGGATATTCCACTATCAGACCAAACTCGTCCAGTAGTCTTCTTATCCCGGCGTAGAGCAGGAATGATAGGGAATAGCCCAGAGCAGAGAAAGTATGCAAGATGAGGTAGGCGGAACTCACCAGAGGCAGGGCAGTCTTCGGCTGCAACAGGCAAGGAATCAGTGCAGTCCAAGGGTAAACCACTAGAATAGTCAGGCAGGCAGGGTTTGGCAACGGTAAAGCAATCCAAGGGTAAACCACTAAAATGATCAGGCAGGATTTTGCAACGGTAAAGCAGTCCAAGGGTAAATCACTAGAATGGTCAGGCAGGCAGGGTTTGATAACAGAGACCCAATCCAGAACAATAGGGGTTAATCAAGCAGAGTGGATAGACAAGCAGAGATCAGCAGCAGTATATCAATCCAGCAATTAAGGGGTTAACAGGCAGAGTGGTCAGACAAGCAGAGTTCAGCAGCAGTATACAGCAATTAAGCAACAATAACTCCCAAGAGAACAGAAAGTAACACCTATACTTGGGCACAGGTGAATGTAAGTGAAGTACTTACATAGCTGCAGGGTTCGAACCACAGGAGGAATCCAGACTGGCATCAGAAAGGAGGGAGCGTGCGGTGATGACGTCACCACTGCACGCAGACAGGAGATGACTCCCCCCTAGGCAACGAGCAGCAAGCGCTGCGTCCCTAGCAACAGCTAGAGCGGCACGACACTGGAGGGCACAGGACCTTGAATGAGGAGTTTTATTTTTCTAAATAAAAAACTAAATTTATGCTTACCTGGTAAATTTCTTTCTTTCCGGACATGGAGAGTCCATGACGTCATTCCAATTACTAGTGGGATATTCAACTCCTGGCCAGTAGGAGGAGGCAAAGAGCACCCCAGAAAAGCTGTTAAGTGTAACTACCTTACCCATAACCTCCAGTCATTCAGCCAAAGGAAATGGAAAAAGAAGAAACATAAGGGTGAAAAGGTGCCTGAGGTTTACACAAAAAACTGCTGATTTTTTGTGTAAACCTCAGGCACCTTTTGGGGTGGGGTTGTGGACTCTCCATGTCCGGAAAGAAAGAAATTTATCAGGTAAGCATAAATTTTGTTTTCTTTCCTATGACATGGAGATTCCACAACATCATTCCAATTACTAGAGGGTACCAATACCCAAGCTAGAGTACACGGAAAAGGCAGGAGGATCTAAACAGAAGGCACCACCGCTTGAAGAACCTTTCTCCCCAAAGAGGCCTCAGCCAAGGCAAAAGTATCAAATTTGTAGAATTTGGAAAAAGTATGCAGAGGACCATGTTGCCGCCTTGCAAATCTGTTCCACAGAAGCTTAAATTTTGAAAACCCAAGAAGAGGAGACAGCCCAAGTGGAATGAGCCGTAAACCTCTCCGGAGGCTGCTGTCCATCAGTCTCAGAAGCCGAACAAATCAAACTTCTCAACCAGAGAGATAGAGAAGTAGATTGGCCTTCTGACCCTTTAGTAGCTTGTAAGTAAAACTTTTAGAGCCCACTCAACATCCAAGTTATGCAAAGGGTGATATTTTTGAGAAGAAGGATAAAGACAAAAAGGAACAACAATTTCCTGATTAATGTTTCAATCCGATACTACCTTAGGGAGAAAACCCCAATTTAGTACGAAGGACTACCTTTTCAGTATGAAAAATAACACTGCGGGGCTGAAAACTCAAACACTCACAGCAGAAGAAATGGCAACAAGAAACAAAACTTTCCAGGATAACAGTTTTATATCAACAACATGCATTGGCTCAAACGGAGCCTGCTGAAAAACTTTAAGAACTAAAGAGCAACAGACTTAAAGGGACACTGTACCCAAAATTTTTCTTTCGTGATTCAGATTGAGCATGAAATTTTAAGCAACTTTCTAATTTACTCCTATTATCAAATTTTCTTTATTCTCTTGGTATCTTTATTTGAAATGCAAGAATGTAAGTTTAGATGCCGGCCCATTTTTGGTGAACAACCTAGGTTGTCCTTGCTGATTGGTGGATAAATTCATCCACCAATAAAAAACTGCTGTCTAGAGTACTAAAACCAAAAAAAAGCTTAGATGCCTTCTTTTTAAAATAATGATAGCAAGAGAACGAAGAAAAATTGATAATAGGAGTAAATTAGAAAGTTGCTTAAAATTGCATGCTCTTTCTGAATTACAAAAGAAAAAAATTGGGTACAGTGTCCCTTTAAACACAGGCCTTATTCTAACCAGGGCCTGTACAAAGGCTTGAACATCTGGCAGGTCTGCCAGACGCTAGTGCAAATGGATAGATAACGCAGAAATCTGACCCTTTAGAGAACTGACAGATAAACCCTTATCCAGTCCATCCTGAAGAAAAGAAAAAATCTGGGGAATCCTCACCCGGCTCCAGGAGAACCCCTTAGATTCACACCAAAAAAGATATTTACGCCATTTCTTATGGGAAATCTTGCAAGTAACCGGTTTTTGAGCCTGAATCATAGTTTCAATGTCCACCAGTCAACACATTAGATTTGCATAATCAACAAATGCAAGATAACAAGACAATGCAATAGCACTTAGTCTGAACTTCAAATGAGTAGTAGATTTTTTTATAATGAATTTCAAAGTTATGTATATTTCCACTCCCCTTGTACCATGTGATAGCAATCAGCCAATTACAAATGCATATACGTATAGTCTGCCAATTCTTGCACATGCTCAGTAGGATCTGATGACTCAAAAATTGTAAATATAAAAGACTGTGCACATTTTTTTAATGGAAGTAAATTGGAAAGTTGTTTAAAATTACATGCTGTATCTGAATCATGAAAATTTAATTTAACCTGAGTGTCCCTTTAAAAAAAAAAAAACACGTTTAGACAGAACTAGGCATTCAATCTCCAAGCAGTCAGCTTTAGAGAATCTAGGTTTTTGATGGAGGAAAGGACCCTGAAGTAGAAGGTCTTTCCTCTGAGGGAACCCCCAAAGAGGTAGAAATAACATCCTCACTAGATCCGCAAACCAGATCCTGCGAGATCATGCTGGAGCTATTCGTGTCACTGATGTTCTCTCCTGTTTTATACGAGCAATGACTCGTGGAAAGAGAACAAATGGAGGAACAACAGATAAACCTGAGAAAAACCTCCAAGGAACTCTGAAACCCCCCACTTGAGGAATATCTGAGAAAAACACTTCCGGATGGAGAGCCCACTCCCCAGAATGAAAGGTCTGTCTGCTCAGAAAATCTGCTTCCCAGTTGTCCACTCCTGGAATGTGGATGTCAGATAGGTGACAATCGTGGGCCCACTGCAGAATTTGAGTCACCTCCTTCATGGCTAAGGAACTCCGAGTCCCTCCCTGGTGGTTGATGTAAGCCACTGAGGTGATGTTGTCCAATTGAAATCTTATAAACCGGACCAACAACAGTTGAGGCCACGCTAATAGGGCATTGAAGATAGCTCTCAACTCCAAGATGTTTATGGGAATAGAGGACTCTTCCCGAGACCACAGGCCCTGAGCCTTTAGAGGGCCCCAAACAGTTCCCCAGCTTGACAGGCTGGCATCAGTAGTCACAATTTCCCTGGAAGGTCTCAGAAAGCAAGTGCCCAAGACAAATGTTCCTGTGACACCCAACACAAGAGAGAGTATCATGTTAGAGGGTCCAGATTTATCCTCTGAGATAAATCCGAATGATCTCCATTCCATTGACAGAGCATACAAAACTGCCGTGGCCGTAGATGGCACCGAGCAAAAGGGATCCATGGGTGCCACCATCAGACCAATCACCTCCATGCATTGGCCCACAAATGGACAAAAGGCAGACTGAAGAGAAAGGCAGGAAGCAAGATCTTGTCTCTTCTGACCTCCGTCAGAAAAAAACTTCATGGACAGGGAATTTATTATAGTCCCTAGGAAACACACTTTGGTAGATGGACCAAGAGAAAATTTGCTCTAAATTCACCTTCCACCCATGGGAACGTAAAAATGACAACAACCTCTTTGTTTGAGATAGGGCTAGTTGAAAAGACGACGTCTGAACCAAGATGTCGTCTAGATAAGGCGCCACAGCAATTCCCTGGGATCTGATCACAGCCAATAGCCGTGGCCAACCCGAATGGAAGAACAACAAATTGGAAGTGCTTTTCCATAAAGGCAAACCTCAGATTTGAATAGAATCCTAGACCCTGTTCTGCTAGAGGGATTGGAACAATAACTCCCAGAGAGTACAGGTCATTTACACAGTTTTAGAAGGCCTCCTTCTTTATTTGGTTTGAGGAAAGTCTGGACAGGAAACAATATGCCCCTGGGGGTGCAAAACTTGAATCACATTCTGTAACCCTGTGATACTATGTCCACTGCCAAGGGTCTGGAATATCACATATCCAGGCTAGTCGAAAAAGAGAGAGCCTGCCCCCCACCTGATCCACACTGGTATCGAGGGCTGAACCTTCATGCTAATTTAGAATCAGCAGGAGACTTCTTGTTTTGTTTTCCCTTGTTCCAGGGCTAGTTGGATTACCAAGAAGATCTGTGTTGATCTGGTTTTGAAGAGGAAACATAAATTACTTTTGTCCCTTAAAGTTACTAAAGGAATAAAAATTAGAAGTTTGATGACCTCTATGTCTATTCTTCTTTTCCTGAAGTAGAAAAGATCCCTTTCCACCTGTAATCTCTGAAATGATATATGCCAGACCAGGTCCAAACAGAGTCTCTCTTGTAATTCGGAATGGAACATTAACAATACACGTCACAAATATTAACAATTCCTTCCCTGAGATAAATATATATATGTCTATAGAACACTAAATAATTTGGAGATACATGTTAATATACATGTCTATTTTTCTTCCTTGAAAAATAGAAAAATGATATAGAAATCACATCTAGCCCTTGAAAGGGCCTTGTAAGAGAAACCTACTTACTGCAATGTAGAAACAGTAAAATAAAAAGGTACAGAAAACATTAGACATCACAAGGTGACATACAACATTTTCCAAAGAACATGTGCCTGAATACATTAAAGGACCATATAAGATGCATGTTAAAGGTCATATTAACCCTAATAGACTCAGTTAATGAGTCTTAATCCAGGAATTTGGTATGCCCCTATCGGGTCTTGGAAACTCTGGTCTGTCATGTTGTATTTCAGAGACTGGCTACTGAGCCACTAGAGAGCATATCTAGAGATTTAGAAATTCTCCCCTTTATATATTCCATAGAAAACTAGGAAAAATTCCACTCAGATGTTGAAAATTAATAATACGTGTAATAACATCAAAGCACCACAAGATGGCACCAAATACCAAGGAATAACTGATTAACTGGTATTCTTAGAACAGGGAATAAATATAGGTCTTGAAAAAGAAGAAAATGTCATTTTAACTCCCTTGCTGTACAATCTCAAGCAAGACTAGGAGTAAACATATAGGACGCTGAGGTCCACAGAGATGCCACAGCACCAGAGCTCACCTAAGTGACTTTAGTGACTTTGTTCATGAAATTAGGATCAGCCTATACAGCCAGTAGGAATGTTCACATAGAGAATACTCTCCAATAAAAAGTGACAAAACAGACATAACAGTATTCCTATTCACATAAATCACTACCAGCCACAGAAAAGACTCTGAGTACATCATTCCCCTAACATTCATTGATATAGGGAAAACACCAGTACACACCCTTAAACACAAAAAGAGGGAGGACTCCTCAATTTAGAGCAGATACAGGCAAAAATGTGAATTACAACAGATTCACGCTGTAGAATTGCCACCTCTCTAAAGCACATTAAGAGTAATTTATAAGCGCTTATTAAATATAAAGTGAGAGAAGCGGAAGGGACATTAACCCTCATATACAGTAACAAGTACACGAGTAAACAATACAAGGGGACCGTCTTAAACTCCTAAAGAAGATTACCTTCTAGGAAATACTTGGCATGTAAGCTGCAGAACCTAGCAGCAGTAGATGCCATTACTGCTGAAAAACGCTGTAGATAAAAGCATACTACTAGCGATCAGATCCAAAATGGCCTCTATATGGCGGCAGCAGACCCTGAGAGGAGCAGGAAAAAGTTATATATAAACTGCTCAAAAGTTACTAATCGTCGCACAGCACAATTGACAAGCTGTGGTAAGCATCCGTTAACCATGGCGGTCACCTCCGGAATGGGATGTGATAAAATACCCGTCACAATAAGGAGAAAGTCTGACAGGCATAACAGCCTGATGACATATATAATCCTTCCCGGTAAAATATTTTATAAATAAATAAATATAACAGGCACTAACGACCATAACCTATAACGGCAAACATAGGGCACTATTTTACTGCACCATAAAAATATTCAAACCCTCTAATCAAAGGAGGGAATTGGGAATTAAAGGGCCACTAAACCCAAAATATTTCTTTCATGATTCAGATAGAGAATACAAATTTAAACAACATTACACTTTACTTCTATTATTTATTTTGGTTCATTTTTTAGATATTCTTAGTTGAAGAAAAAGCAATGCACATGGGTGACCCAATCACACAAGGCTTCTATGTGCAGCAACCAATCAGCAGTTACTGAGCATATCTAGATATGCTTTTCAGCAAAGAATATCAAGAGAGTAAAACAAATTAGATAATAGAAGTAAATTAGAAAGATGTTTAAAATTGCATTCTCTTTCTAAATCATGAAAGAAAAAACCATAATTTATGCTTACCTGATAAATTTATTTCTCTTGTAGTGTATCCAGTCCACGGATCATCCATTACTTATGGGATATTCTCCTTCCCAACAGGAAGTTGCAAGAGGATCACCCACAGCAGAGCTGCTATATAGCTCCTCCCCTAACTGCCATATCCAGTCATTCGACCGAAACAAACAGAGAAAGGAGAAACCATAGGGTGCAGTGATGACTGTAGTTTAATTAAATTTTAGACCTGCCTTAAAATGACAGGGCGGGCCATGGACTGGATACACTACAAGAGAAATAAATTTATCAGGTAAGCATAAATTATGTTTTCTCTTGTTAAGTGTATCCAGTCCACGGATCATCCATTACTTATGGGATACCAATACCAAAGCTAAAGTACACGGATGATGGGAGGGACAAGGCAGGGATTAAGCGGAAGGAACCACTGCCTGAAGAACCTTTCTCCCAAAAACAGCCTCCGAAGAAGCAAAAGTATCAAATTTGTAAAATTTTGAAAAAGTGTGAAGTGAAGACCAAGTCGCGGCCTTGCAAATCTGTTCAACAGAGGCCTCATTTTTAAAGGCCCAGGTGGAAGCCACAGCTCAAGTAGAATGAGCTGTAATTCTTTCAGGGGGCTGCTGTCCAGCAGTCTCATAGGCTAGGCGTATAATACTCCGAAGCCAAAAGGAAAGAGAGGTTGCCGAAGCCTTTTGACCTCTCCTCTGTCCAGAATAAACGACAAACAGGGAAGATGTTTGACGAAAATCTTTAGTAGCTTGTAAGTAAAACTTCAAGGCACGGACTACGTCCAGATTATGTAAAAGACGTTCCTTCTTTGAAGAAGGATTAGGACACAATGATGGAACAACAATCTCTTGATTGATATTCTTGTTAGAAATCACCTTAGGTAAAAACCCAGGTTTGGTACGCAGAACTACCTTATCTGCATGAAAAATCAGATAAGGAGAATCACATTGTAAGGCAGATAGCTCAGAGACTCTCCGAGCCGAGGAAATAGCCATCAAAAACAGAACTTTCCAAGATAAAAGCTTAATATCAATGGAATGAAGGGGTTCAAACGGAACTCCTTGAAGAACTTTAAGAATCAAGTTAAAGCTCCATGGGGGAGCAACAGGTTTAAACACAGGCTTAATTCTAACCAAAGCCTGACAAAATGCCTGGACGTCTGGAACTTCTGCCAGACGCTTGTGCAAAAGAATAGACAGAGCAGAAATCTGTCCCTTTAAGGAACTAGCTGATAATCCTTTGTCCAAACCCTCTTGGAGAAAGGACAATATCCTATGAATCCTAACCTTACTCCATGAGTAATTCTTGGATTCACACCAGTAAAGATAGTACGCCATATCTTGTGATAGATTTTCCTGGTAACAGGCTTTCGTGCCTGTATTAAGGTATCAATGACTGACTTGGAGAAGCCACGCTTTGATAGAATCAAGCGTTCAATCTCCATGCAGTCAGTCTCAGAGAAATTAGATTTGGATGATTGAAAGGACCTTGTATTAGAAGGTCCTGTCTTAGAGGCAGAGTCCATGGTGGAAAGGATGACATGTCCACTAGGTCTGCATACCAGGTCCTGCGTGGCCACGCAGGCGCTATTAGAATCACTGATGCCCTCTCCTGTTTGATTTTGGCAATCAGTCGAGGGAGCAGAGGAAACGGTGGAAACACATAAGCCAGGTTGAAGAACCAAGGCGCTGCTAGAGCATCTATCAGCGTCGCTTCTGGGTCCCTGGACCTGGATCCGTAACAAGGAAGCTTGGCGTTCTGGCGAGACGCCATGAGATCCAACTCTGGTTTGCCCCAACGATGAATCAACTGAGCAAACACCTCCGGATGGAGTTCCCACTCCCCCGGGTGAAAAGTCTGACGACTTAGAAAATCCGCCTCCCAGTTCTCCACGCCTGGGATATGGATTGCTGACAGGTGGCAAGAGTGAGTCTCTGCCCAGCGAATTATTTTTGAGACTTCTAACATCGCTAGGGAACTCCTGGTTCCCCCTTGATGGTTGATGTAAGCCACAGTCGTGATATTGTCCGACTGAAATCTGATGAACCTCAGTGTTGCTAACTGAGGCCAAGCCAGAAGAGCATTGAATATTGCTCTTAACTCCAGAATATTTATCGGAAGGAGTTTCTCCTCCTGAGTCCATGATCCCAGTGCCTTCAGGGAGTTCCAGACTGTACCCCGACCTAGAAGGCTGGCATCTGTTGTTACAATTGTCCAATCTGGCCTGCGAAAGGTCATACCCTCGGACAGGTGGACCCGAGACAACCACCAGAGAAGAGAATCTCTGGTCTCTTGATCCAGATTTAGCAGAGGGGACAAATCTGTGTAATCCCCATTCCACTGACTTAGCATGCATAATTGCAGCGGTCTGAAATGTAGGCGCGCAAATGGCACTATGTCCATTGCCGCTACCATTAAGCCGATCACCTCCATACACTGAGCCACCGAAGGGCGCAAAATGGAATGAAGAATACGGCAAGCATTTAGAAGCTTTGATAACCTGAACTCCGTCAGGTAAATTTTCATCTCTACAGAATCTATAAGAGTCCCTAAGAAGGAGACTCTTGTGAGTGGGGATAGAGAACTTTTTTCCTCGTTCACTTTCCACCCGTGCGATCTCAGAAATGCCAGAACTATCTC
The DNA here is from genome assembly GCF_027579735.1 of Bombina bombina. NCBI lineage: Eukaryota > Metazoa > Chordata > Amphibia > Anura > Bombinatoridae > Bombina > Bombina bombina. The sequence continues at coordinate 1,100,625,910 of NC_069504.1, read as the reverse complement.
TGTATGAGACTTGGCAATTTGAAAGCTTAACGCCTGTATCAGGATGTCGTCTAGATACGGAGCCACCGCTATGCCTCGCGGTCTTAGAACCGCCAGAAGTGAGCCCAGAACCTTCGTAAAGATTCTCGGGGCTGTAGCCAACCCGAAGGGAAGAGCTACAAATTGGTAATGCCTGTCTAGAAAGGCAAACCTTAGGATCTTTGTGAATCGGTATGTGAAGGTAGGCATCCTTTAAGTCCACTGTGGTCATGTACTGACCCTCTTGAATCATGGGTAGGATGGTCCGAATAGTTTCCATTTTGAAAACAGAATTTATGTTTACCTGATAAATTTCTTTCTCCAACGGTGTGTCCGGTCCACGGCGTCATCCTTACTTGTGGGATATTCTCTTCCCCAACAGGAAATGGCAAAGAGCCCAGCAAAGCTGGTCACATGATCCCTTCTAGGCTCCGCCTACCCCAGTCATTCGACCGACGTTAAGGAGGAATATTTGCATAGGAGAAACCATATGGTACCGTGGTGACTGTAGTTAAAGAAAATAAAATATCAGACCTGATTAAAAAAACCAGGGCGGGCCGTGGACCGGACACACCGTTGGAGAAAGAAATTTATCAGGTAAACATAAATTCTGTTTTCTCCAACATAGGTGTGTCCGGTCCACGGCGTCATCCTTACTTGTGGGAACCAATACCAAAGCTTTAGGACACGGATGAAGGGAGGGAGCAAATCAGGTCACCTAAATGGAAGGCACCACGGCTTGCAAAACCTTTCTCCCAAAAATAGCCTCAGAAGAAGCAAAAGTATCAAACTTGTAAAATTTGGTAAAAGTGTGCAGTGAAGACCAAGTCGCTGCCCTACATATCTGATCAACAGAAGCCTCGTTCTTGAAGGCCCATGTGGAAGCCACAGCCCTAGTGGAATGAGCTGTGATTCTTTCGGGAGGCTGCCGTCCGGCAGTCTCGTAAGCCAATCTGATGATGCTTTTAATCCAAAAAGAGAGAGAGGTAGAAGTTGCTTTTTGACCTCTCCTTTTACCTGAATAAACAACAAACAAGGAAGATGTTTGTCTAAAATCCTTTGTAGCATCTAAATAGAATTTTAGAGCGCGAACAACATCCAAATTGTGCAACAAACGTTCCTTCTTTGAAACTGGTTTTGGACACAGAGAAGGTACGATAATCTCCTGGTTAATGTTTTTGTTAGAAACAACTTTTGGAAGAAAACCAGGTTTAGTACGTAAAACCACCTTATCTGCATGGAACACCAGATAAGGAGGAGAACACTGCAGAGCAGATAATTCTGAGACTCTTCTAGCAGAAGAAATCGCAACTAAAAACAAAACTTTCCAAGATAATAACTTAATATCAACGGAATGTAAGGGTTCAAACGGAACCCCCTGAAGAACTGAAAGAACTAAATTGAGACTCCAAGGAGGAGTCAAAGGTTTGTAAACAGGCTTGATTCTAACCAGAGCCTGAACAAAGGCTTGAACATCTGGCACAGCTGCCAGCTTTTTGTGAAGTAATACCGACAAGGCAGAAATCTGTCCCTTCAGGGAACTTGCAGATAATCCTTTTTCCAATCCTTCTTGAAGGAAGGATAGAATCCTAGGAATCTTAACCTTGTCCCAAGGGAATCCTTTAGATTCACACCAACAGATATATTTTTTCCAAATTTTGTGGTAAATCTTTCTAGTCACAGGCTTTCTGGCCTGAACAAGAGTATCGATAACAGAATCTGAGAATCCTCGCTTCGATAAAATCAAGCGTTCAATCTCCAAGCAGTCAGCTGGAGTGAAACCAGATACGGATGTTCGAACGGACCCTGAACAAGAAGGTCTCGTCTCAAAGGTAGCTTCCAAGGTGGAGCCGATGACATATTCACCAGATCTGCATACCAAGTCCTGCGTGGCCACGCAGGAGCTATCAAGATCACCGACGCCCTCTCCTGCTTGATCCTGGCTATCAGCCTGGGGATGAGAGGAAATGGCGGGAACACATAAGCTAGTTTGAAGGTCCAAGGTGCTACTAGTGCATCCACTAGAGCCGCCTTGGGATCCCTGGATCTGGCCCCGTAGCAAGGAACTTTGAAGTTCTGACGAGAGGCCATCAGATCCATGTCTGGAATGCCCCACAGGTGAGTGACTTGGGCAAAGATTTCCGGATGGAGTTCCCACTCCCCCGGATGCAATGTCTGCCGACTCAGAAAATCCGCTTCCCAATTTTCCACTCCTGGGATGTGGATAGCAGACAGGTGGCAGGAGTGAGACTCCGCCCAAAGAATAATTTTGGTTACTTCTTCCATCGCTAGGGAACTCCTTGTTCCCCCCTGATGGTTGATGTACGCAACAGTCGTCATGTTGTCTGATTGAAACCGTATGAACCTGGTCCTCGCAAGCTGGGGCCAGGCCTGGAGAGCATTGAATATCGCTCTCAGTTCCAGAATATTTATCGGTAGAAGAGATTCTTCCCGAGACCAAAGACCCTGAGCTTTCAGGGATCCCCAGACCGCGCCCCAGCCTATCAGACTGGCGTCGGTCGTGACAATGACCCACTCTGGTCTGTGGAACATCATCCCTTGAGACAGATTGTCCAGGGACAGCCACCAACGGAGTGAGTCTCTGGTTCTCTGATTTACTTGTATCTTCGGAGACAAGTCTGTATAGTCCCCATTCCACTGACTGAGCATGCACAGTTGTAATGGTCTTAGATGAATGCGCGCAAAAGGAACTATGTCCATCGCCGCCACCATCAACCCGATCACTTCCATGCACTGAGCTATGGAAGGAAGAGGAACGGAATGAAGTATCCGACAAGAGTCCAGAAGCTTTGTTTTTCTGGCCTCTGTTAGAAAGATCCTCATTTCTAAGGAGTCTATAATTGTTCCCAAGAAGGGAACCCTTGTTGACGGGGATAGAGAACTCTTTTCCACGTTCACTTTCCAGCCGTGAGATCTGAGAAAGGCCAGGACAATGTCCGTGTGAGCCTTTGCTTGAGGAAGGGACGACGCTTGAATCAGAATGTCGTCCAGGTAAGGTACTACTGCAATGCCCCTTGGTCTTAGCACCGCTAGAAGGGACCCTAGTACCTTTGTGAAAATCCTTGGAGCAGTGGCTAATCCGAAAGGAAGCGCCACGAACTGGTAATGTTTGTCCAGGAATGCAAACCTTAGGAACCGATGATGTTCCTTGTGGATAGGAATATGTAGATACGCATCCTTTAAATCCACCGTGGTCATGAATTGACCTTCCTGGATGGAAGGGAGGATAGTTCGAATGGTTTCCATCTTGAACGATGGGACCTTGAGAAATTTGTTTAAGATCTTGAGATCTAGGATTGGTCTGAACGTTCCCTCTTTTTTGGGAACTATGAACAGATTGGAGTAGAACCCCATCCCTTGTTCTCTTAATGGAACAGGATGAATCACTCCCATTTTTAACAGGTCTTCTACACAATGTAAGAACGCCTGTCTTTTTATGTGGTCTGAAGACAACTGCGACCTGTGGAACCTCCCCCTTGGGGGAAGTCCCTTGAATTCCAGAAGATAACCCTGGGAGACTATTTCTAGCGCCCAAGGATCCAGAACATCTCTTGCCCAAGCCTGAGCGAAGAGAGAGAGTCTGCCCCCCACCAGATCCGGTCCCGGATCGGGGGCCAATATTTCATGCTGTCTTGGTAGCAGTGGCAGGTTTCTTGGCCTGCTTTCCCTTGTTCCAGCCTTGCATTGGTCTCCAAGCTGGCTTGGCCTGAGAAGTATTACCCTCTTGCTTAGAGGACGTAGCACCTTGGGCTGGTCCGTTTTTACGAAAGGGACGAAAATTAGGTCTATTTTTTGCCTTGAAAGGCCGATCCTGAGGAAGGGCGTGGCCCTTACCCCCAGTGATATCAGAGATAATCTCCTTCAAGTCAGGACCAAACAACGTTTTCCCCTTGAAAGGAATGTTTAGTAGCTTGTTCTTGGAAGACGCATCAGCCGACCAAGATTTCAACCAAAGCGCTCTGCGCGCCACAATAGCAAACCCAGAGTTCTTAGCCGCTAACTTAGCCAATTGCAAAGAGGCGTCTAGAGTGAAAGAATTAGCCAATTTGAGAGCATTGATTCTGTCCATAATCTCCTCATAAGGAGGAGAGTCACTATCGAGCACCTTAAGCAGTTCATCAAACCAGAAATATGCGGCAGTAGTGACAGGGACAATGCATGAAATGGGTTGTAGAAGGTAACCCTGCTGAACAAACATCTTTTTAAGCAAACCTTCTAATTTTTTATCCATAGGATCTTTGAAAGCACAACTATCCTCTATGGGAATAGTGGTGCGTTTGTTTAAAGTAGAAACCGCTCCCTCGACCTTGGGGACTGACTGCCATAAGTCCTTTCTGGGGTCGACCATAGGAAACAATTTTTTAAATATGGGGGGAGGGACGAAAGGAATACCGGGCCTTTCCCATTCTTTATTAACAATGTCCGCCACCCGCTTGGGTATAGGAAAAGCTTCTGGGAGCCCCGGCACCTCTAGGAACTTGTCCATTTTACATAGTTTCTCTGGGATGACTAAATTTTCACAATCATCCAGAGTGGATAATACCTCCTTAAGCAAAATGCGGAGATGTTCCAATTTAAATTTAAATGTAATCACATCAGATTCAGCCTGCTGAGAAATGTTCCCTAAATCAGTAATTTCTCCCTCAGACAAAACCTCCCTGGCCCCCTCAGATTGGGTTAGGGGCCCTTCAGAGATATTAATATCAGCGTCGTCATGCTCTTCAGTAACTAAAACAGAGCAGCCACGCTTACGCTGACAAGGGTTCATTTTGGCTAAAATGTTTTTGACAGAATTATCCATTACAGCCGTTAATTGTTGCATAGTAAGGAGTATTGGCGCGCTAGATGTACTAGGGGCCTCCTGAGTGGGCAAGACTCGTGTAGACGAAGGAGGGAATGATGCAGTACCATGCTTACTCCCCTCACTTGAGGAATCATCTTGGGCATCATTGTCATTATCACATAAATCACATTTATTTAAATGAATAGGAATTCTGGCTTCCCCACATTCAGAACACAGTCTATCTGGTAGTTCAGACATGTTAAACAGGCATAAACTTGATCAGAAAGTACAAAAAACGTTTTAAAATAAAACCGTTACTGTCACTTTAAATTTTAAACTGAACACACTTTATTACTGCAATTGCGAAAAAACATGAAGGAATTGTTCAAAATTCACCAAATTTTCACCACAGCGTCTTAAAGCCTTGAAAATATTGCACACCAATTTTGGAAGCTTTAACCCTTAAAATAACGGAACCGGAGCCGTTTTAAGCTTTAAACCCCTTTACAGTCCCTGGTATCTGCTTTGCTGAGACCCAACCAAACCCAAAGGGGAATACGATACCAAATGACGCCTTCAGAAGTCTTTTATAAGTATCAGAGCTCCTCTCACATGCGACTGCATGCCATGCCTCTCAAAAACAAGTGCGCAACACCGGCGCGAAAATGAGACTCTGCCTATGCTTTGGGAAAGCCCCTAAAGAATAAGGTGTCTAAAACAGTGCCTGCCGATATTATTATATCAAAATACCCAGATAAAATGATTCCTCAAGGCTAAATATGTGTTAATAATCAATCGATTTAGCCCAGAAAAAGTCTACAGTTTAAATAAGCCCTTGTGAAGCCCTTATTTACAATCGTAATAAACATGGCTTACCGGATCCCATAGGGAAAATGACAGCTTCCAGCATTACATCGTCTTGTTAGAATGTGTCATACCTCAAGCAGCAAGGGACTGCAAACTGTTCCCCCAACTGAAGTTAATTGCTCTCAACAGTCCTGTGTGGAACAGCCATGGATTTTAGTTACGGTTGCTAAAATCATTTTCCTCATACAAACAGAATTCTTCATCTCTTTTCTGTTTCTGAGTAAATAGTACGTACCAGCACTATTTGAAAATAACAAACTCTTGATTGAATAATGAAAAACTACAGTTAAACACTAAAAAACTCTAAGCCATCTCCGTGGAGATGTTGCCTGTACAACGGCAAAGAGAATGACTGGGGTAGGCGGAGCCTAGAAGGGATCATGTGACCAGCTTTGCTGGGCTCTTTGCCATTTCCTGTTGGGGAAGAGAATATCCCACAAGTAAGGATGACGCCGTGGACCGGACACACCTATGTTGGAGAAAGATGGAACTCTGAGGAATTTGTTTAAGATCTTTAGATCCAAAATTGGTCTGAAGGTTCCCTCTTTTTTGGGAACCACAAACAGATTTGAATAAAAACCCTGTCCTTGTTCCGTCCGCGGAACTGGATGGATCACTCCCATTACTAGAAGGTCTTGCACACAGCGTAGGAATGCCTCTTTCTTTATCTGATTTGCAGATAACCTTGAAAGATGAAATCTCCCTTGTGGAGGGGAAGCTTTGAAGTCCAGAAGATATCCCTGAGATATGATCTCCAACGCCCAGGGATCCTGAACATCTCTTGCCCACGCCTGGGCGAAGAGAAAAAGTCTGCCCCCTACTAGATCCGTCGCCGGATAGGGGGCCGTTCCTTCATGCTGTCTTAGAGGCAGCAGCAGGCTTTCTGGCCTGCTTGCCTTTGTTCCAGGACTGGTTAGGTTTCCAGGCCTGCTTAGATTGAGCAAAAGTTCCCTCTTGTCTTGAAGCGGAGGAAGTTGATGCTGCTCCTGCCTTGGAATTTCGAAAGGCACGAAAATTAGACTGTTTGGCCTTTGATTTGGCCCTGTCCTGAGGAAGGGTATGACCCTTACCTCCAGTAATGTCAGCAATAATTTCTTTCAAACCAGGCCCGAATAAGGTCTGCCCCTTGAAAGGAATGTTGAGTAATTTAGACTTTGAAGTCACATCAGCTGACCAGGATTTGAGCCATAGCGCCCTACGTGCCTGGATGGCGAATCCGGAATTCTTAGCCGTTAGTTTAGTCAAATGAACAATGGCATCAGAAACAAATGAGTTAGCTAGCTTAAGAGTTCTAAGCTTGTCAACAATTTCAGTCAATGGAGCTGTATGGATGGCCTCTTCCAGGGCCTCAAACCAGAATGCCGCCGCAGCAGTGACAGGCACAATGCATGCAAGGGGCTGTAAAATAAAACCTTGTTGAATAAACATTTTCTTAAGGTAACCCTCTAATTTTTTATCCATTGGATCTGAAAAAGCACAACTGTCCTCAACCGGGATAGTGGTACGTTTTGCTAAAGTAGAAACTGCTCCCTCCACCTTAGGGACAGTCTGCCATAAGTCCTGTGTAGTGGCATCTATTGGAAACATTTTTCTAAATATAGGAGGTGGGGAAAAGGGCACACCGGGCCTATCCCACTTCTTACTAATAATTTCTGTAAGCCTTTTAGGTATTGGAAAAACATCAGTACTCACCGGCACTGCATAGTATTTATCCAGCCTACACAATTTCTCTGGCACTGCAATTGTGTCACAGTCATTCAGAGCAGCTAATACCTCCCCAAGCAATACACGGAGGTTCTCAAGCTTAAATTTAAAATTAGAAATCTCTGAATCAGGTCTCCCCGAATCAGAGACGTCACCCACAGACTGAAGCTCTCCGTCCTCAGGTTCTGCATATTGTGACGCAGTATCAGACATGGCTCTTACAGCATCTACGCGCTCTGTATCTCGTCTAACCCCAGAGCTATCGCGCTTGCCTCTCAATTCAGGCAATCTGGATAATACTTCTGACAGGGTATTATTCATGATTGCAGCCATGTCCTGCAAAGTAATCGCTATGGGCGTCCCTGATGTACTTGGCGCCATATTAGCGTGCGCCCCTTGAGCGGGAGGCGAAGGGTCCGACACGTGGGGAGAGTTAGTCGGCATAACTTCCCCCTCGACAGACCCCTCTGGTGACAATTCTTTTATAGATAAAGACTGATCTTTACTGTTTAAGGTGAAATCAATACATTTAGTACACATTCTCCTATGGGGCTCCACCATGGCTTTTAAACATAATGAACAAGTATCCTCTGTTTCAGACATGTTTGTACAGACTAGCAATGAGACTAGCAAGCTTGGAAAACACTTTAAAGCAAGTTAACAAGCAATATAAAAAACGTTACTGTGCCTTTAACAAGTCAGCAGAGCATTGCACCCACTTGCAAATGGATGATTAACCCCTTAATAACAAAAACAGAATAATAAATGACAAAAACGTTTTTTAAACACAGTCACAACAACTGCCACAGTCTACTGTGATTGTTGCCCTCCTCAAACACGACTTTGAAGCCTTTTGAGCCCTTCAGAGATGTCCTGTATCATGCAGAGGGAAGCTGAATGTCTCTGTCAGTATTTTTAGCTGCACAGAAAAGCACTAAAATAGGCCCTTCCCACTCATATTGCAACAGTGGAAAGCTTCAGGAAACTGTCTCTAGGCAGAAATCAAACCAGCCATGTGGAAAAAAACTAGGCCCCAATAAGTTTTGTCACCAAAAATATATAAAAACGATTAACATGCCAGCAAACATTTTATATTACATTTTTATAAGAGTATGCATCTCTAGTAATAAGCCTGATACCAGTAGCTATCACTGCATTTAAGGCTTTACTTACATTAATCCGGTATAAGCAGCATTTTCTAGCAAATTCCATCCCTAGAAAAATATTAACTGCACATACCTTATTGCAGGAAAACCTGCACGCCATTCCCTCTCTGAAGTTACCTCACTCCTCAGAATATGTGAGAACAGACATGGATCTTAGTTACTTCTGCTAAGATCATAGAAAATGCAGGCAGATTGTTCTTCTAAATACTGCCTGAGATAAACAGCACACTCTGGTACCATTTAAAAATAACAAACTTTTGATTGAAGAAATAAATTAAGTATAAAACACCACTCTCCTCTTATGACCTCCATCTTTGCTGAGAGTTGCAAGAGAATGACTGGATATGGCAGTTAGGGGAGGAGCTATATAGCAGCTCTGCTGTGGGTGATCCTCTTGCAACTTCCTGTTGGGAAGGACAATATCCCATAAGTAATGGATGATCCGTGGACTGGATACACTTAACAAGAGAAATGTGGGTTTCATGCCCCTTTAAATACTGTGCACCCTAGACAAAGAGGGAAGTACTAAATACATACGGAGCTACATAGACACATTAAACATCCGTGAAAAACGGGCCGTAAAGGGAAAGAAAAGGGGAATTTTATCTAATCCACAAAGCCTAATCCCATAAAGCCTGGGTTTAGCTAGATCTGCCCGGCAATGGAAGCAGCAAATTCCCTTCTTACAGGCATAAAGCCAAAAAAGCTGCTCAGCCGCAAATATCACACAGTGGAAATATAAAAAAACTAAATTTATGCTTACCTGATACATTTCTTTCCAGATATGGAGAGTCCACGACGTCATTCAATTACTAGTGGTAATATCACTGCTGGCCAGCAGGAGGAGGCAAAGAGCACCACAGCAAAGCTGTTAAGTGTCACTCCCCTACCCATAATCCCCAGTAATTCGACCGAAGGGAAATGGAAAAAGAATAACACAAAGGTGTAGAGGTGCCTGAGGTTTAGTAATAAATAACTGTCTTAATAAAGGGTAGGGTCATGGACTCTCCATATCCAGAAATATTTTTTTTTTATCAGGTAAGCATACATTTAGTTTTTTTCCCTAAGGTATGGAGAGTCCACAACGTCATTCAATTACTAGTGGGAACCATTACCCAAGCTAGAGGACACAGAATGAACAGAGAGGGAGAACAAGACAGGCAGACCTAAACAGAAGGCACCACCACTTGAAGAACCCTTTTCCCAAAAGAGGCCTCAGCCAAGGCAAAAGTATCAAATTTGAAAATTTGGAAAAAGTATGCAGAGAGGACCAAGTTGCAGCCGTACAAAGCAGTTCCACAGAAGCTTCATCTTTGAAAGCCGAAGAAGAGGAGACAGCCCTAGTGGAATGAGCTGTAATTCTCTCAGGAGGCTGCTGTCCAGCAGTCTCACAAGCAAAACAAATCATACTTCTCAACCAGAGGGAAAGAGAAGTAGAAGTAGCCTCCTGACCCTTACGCTTTCCTGAGAAACAAACAGGGCAGAAGACTGGTGAAAATCCTTAGTCGTCTGTATGTAGAATTTTAGAGCATGCACAACATCCAAGTTGTGCAACAGACGTTCTTTATGAGAAGGATTGGGACAGAGAGAAGGAACAACAATTTCCTGATTAATATTTCTATCAGAAACCACTTTAGGAAGAAACCCCAATTTTGTACGAAGAACCGCATTATCCGCATGAAAGATAAGGTAAGGCAAATCACACTGCAAAGCCGAGAGTTCCGAAATTCTTTGAGCAGAAGAGATAGCAATAAGAATCCTTCTAAGATAGCAACTTAATATCTATGGAATGCATTGGCTCAAACAGAGCCTGCTGCAAAACTTTAAGAACAAGATTAAGGCTCTAAGGAGGAGCAACCGGTTTAAACACAGGCCTGATTCTGACCAGGGCCTGACAAAAAGACTGACCATCTAGCACATCCGCCAGACGCTTGTGTAACACAATAGATAATGCAGAAATCTGACCTTTCAGAGAACTGACTGACAACTCTTTCTCCAGACCTTCCTGGAGAAAAGACAAAATTCTATGAATCCTGACCCTACTCCAAGAGTAGCCCTTAGATTCACACCAATAAAGGTATTTACGCCATACCTTATGGTAAATTTTTCGAGTAACAGGCTTGGATCATGGTCTCAATGACCGACTCAGAAAATCCACGCTTAGACAGAACTAAGCGTTCAATCTCCAAGCAGTCAGCTTCAGAGAAATGAGATTTGGATGGAGGAATGGACCCTGAGTTAGAAGGTCCTTCCTCAGAGGCAACCTCCAAGGCAGCCGAGAAGACATCTTCACTATGTCTGCATACCAGATCCTGCGAGACCATGCAGGAGCTATTACAATTACCAATGCTCTCTCTTGTTTGATACAAGCAATAACTCGTGGAAGGAGCGCAAACGGAGGAAACAGGTATGCTAGACCGAAATCCCAAGGATATCAGAGAGGCCTAAGGATCTCTTGACCTTGAACTGTACCTTGGAAGCTTGGCGTTCTGCCAAGATGCCATCAGATCCAACTCCGGCACCCCCCATTTGAGGGTTAACCTGGAGAACACCTCAAGATGGAGAGCCCACTCCCTGGGATGAAATGTCTGTCTGCTCAGGAAATCCGCTTCCCAGTTGTCCACTCCAGGAATGTGGATGGCAGATAGACAACAATTGTGAGCTTCTGCCCACTGAATAATCCGTGCCACCTCCTTCAATGCTGAGTTTCTGCCTGGTGGTTGATGTAAGCCACTGAGGTGATGTTGTCCGACTGAAACCTGCTAAACTGGGCTAAGGACAATTGAGGCTAAGCCATCAGAGCATTGTAAATCGCTCTTAACTCCAAGATGTTTATGGGGAGAGCAGACTCCTCCCGAGTCCATAGTCCCTGCTCCTTTAATGAGTCACATACTGCTCCCCAGCCTAGCAGACTGGCATCCGTGGTCACAATCACCCAGGAAGGTCTCCGGAAGCATGTGCCCTGAGACAGATGGTCCTGAGAAAGCCTCCATGGGAGAGAATCTCTTGTTGACTGGTCTAGATCTATCCTCTGAGACAGATCCAAATGGTTTCCATTCCATTGTCTGAACATGCATAATTGCAGAGCTCTCAAATGGAATCGAGCAAAGGGAATGATTTCCATGGTAGCGACCATCAGACCAATTACCTCCATACATTGAGCCACTGATAGCCGAACAGTAGACTGAAGAGAGAGGAGAGAATTTTGGCTTTTCTGACCTCCGTCAGAAAAATTTTCATCGATAGGTAATCTATTATGGTCCCTAAGAAAACCACTCTTGTAGCTGGAACAAGAGAACTCTTTTCCAGATTCACTTTCCAACCGTGGTAACATAGAAAAGAGAACAAGATCTCTGTATGAGAGTTTGCTTGTTGAAAAGATGGTGCCTGAACCAATATGTCATCCAGGTATGGCGCCACTTCAATTCCCCAAGACCTGATCACTGTCAAGAGAGCCCCCAGAACCTTTGAGAAAATTCTGGGAGCTGTGGCAAGGCCAAACGGAAGAGCCACAAACTGAAAGTGTTTGTCTAGAAAGGGGAATCTCAGAAATTTGTGATAATCCCTGTGGATGGGAACATGAAGAAACGCATCATTCAGGTCTATAGTCGTCATGAACTGACCCTCTTAGACCAAAGGAAGAATGGAACGAATGGTTTCCATTTTGAAGGACGGTACCCTGAGAAACTTGTAGGCACTTTAGGTCTAAAATGGGTCGAAAAGTTCCCTCTTTTTTGGGAACCACAAACAGATTTGAATAGAATTCTAGATCCTGTTCCCTTACTGGAACTGGAACAATTATAGCCCAAGGATCTGGGACATCTTGTCTCCACACTTGACAAAACAGGGAAAGTCTACCCCTCACTTGATCCAAACCCGGACCAGGGGCCGACCCTTCATGCTGACTTAGACTCAGCTGAGTGTTTCTTTGATTGATTCCAAGACTGATTGGGCTTCCAAGAAGACTTGGACTGCTCCTGCTTGGAAGAGGGAGAGGAAGACTTTTGACCTATGAACTTACGAAAAGGAACAAAAATTACTTTGACGTCCTTTGAGTCTGTTCTTCTTGTCTTGTGGTAGAAAATACCCTTTTCCACCCGTAATATCAGAAATTATTTCTGCCAGACCAGGTCCGAACAAGGTCTTCCCCTTGTAAGGAAGCGCCAGAAGCTTGGATTTAGAGATAGCATCAGCTGACCAAGATTTTAGCCACAATGCCCTGCGGGCTAGAACAGTGAAGCCAGACATCTTGGCTCCCAGTCTAATAACTTGCATGTTGGCATCAGAAATAAAGGAATTGGCTAGTTTGAGAGCCATAATCCTATCTTGCATCTCCTCCAACGGAGTCTCTACTAAAGTTGATTCAGACAAGGCATTGCACCAATAAGATGCCGCACTTGCTACTGTGGCAATACAAACTGAATGTTGCCATTGAAGACCTTGATGAACATACATCTTCTTTAAATTAGCTTCCCGCTTTTTGTCCAAGGGATCTTTAAAGAAGCAGCTATCCTCTATAGGGATCATAGTTCTCTTAGCCAGAGTAGAAATAGTCCCTTCTACTTTAGGCAACGTGCGTCAAGAATCTTTAATGGAGTAGGCAACAGTAAAAATATTTTTAAATACGGGAGACGGGGAGAAAGAAATTCCTGGCTTCTCCCATTCCTGTGAAATAATCTCCGTCACATGGTCTGGGACAGGAAAAACATAGAGAAAGGAAAAGCATAGTATTTATTACGTTTACTAGACTTCTTAGGGTTGACGACAACAGAAGTATCGGAGTCGTCCAAAGTAGCCAATACCTCCTTTAACATTACAAGAAGGTGTTCAAGCTTAAATCTGAAGTTTAATTCTTCAGTATCAGATGAAGGAATAATGCTGTACAAATCTGAGATTTTACCCTCAAAGGTTACTGGAGTATCCTCCTCATCAGACTTATAAGGGAGGGCAACCTGCATAGCAGTAGGTGGAACAGAAATCTTACTATCTAAATGTCTAATTTTCCTCTTGCGTTTACCCAGCATAGGAAAAGCAGATAATGCCGCAGATACCGCAGAAGATACCTGTGCAGCAAAATCTGCAGGCAAATAAACTCCTCCAGGTGGCTGAGAGGAACTGCAGGGCACTGTATGTGATGCCATAGAGGCTTGGGACGTTTGAGGAGAAAGCTGTGGCATTGCCTGAACAGCATCATCCTGAGAGACATTGAGCTCAGAGGTCAACAATTTATCTATAAATTGAAGTGTTCTTATTAAGCATGCAGCACAGAACTGCATAGGCAAAACAATTTATGCCTCTAGGCATAACCAGCATTTGTCAAAAAACACAGAGTCTTGGTCAATCTCCATAATACTAAATAAAAAATTCCACAAATTGTAGAATCTTTTTAAATACACTGTCACTTTAACAATTTGTATTAACACAGTTTGGCTGCCAGAAGTCTCTAAAACGATCGTATAGTAGATCGACACTGAAGAGACGGAAATTCAATGACACCGCTCCGCTCTGTGAATATCCGACAGCAGAGAGAAGTCACATGACCGGCAGAGAGAGGAAACTACGCAGCAAGTAAAAGGCGCACGTTTCCCTCTGCCTACAACATAAGATGCAAGTAGCTGCAGCTGGTTTCAAACTCAAACAGTTTGTCAGTTAGCCTGTTCTAGCGAAGCAAGCAAAGAAAACCAACTGCTAAATTTTAAGTTTATACATAAATCCCTGTATAAAACATAAGCCAAAAGGAAAGAAATAACTATCGCCTAGATTACGAGTCTTGCGTTAGCCTTAAAAAGCAGCGTTGAAAGGTCCCAACGCTGCTTTTTAATGCCCGCTGGTATTACGAGTCTGGCAGGTACAGGTGTACCGCTCACTTTTCTTCCGCGACTCGAGCATACCGCAAATCCACTTACGTCAATTGCGTATCCTATCTTTTTAATGGGATTTGCCTAACGCCGGTATTACAAGTCTTGGAGAAAGTGAGCGGTACACCCTCTCCTGTCAAGACTCCTACCGCATTTAAAGGGACAGTCAACACCAGAATTTTTGTTGTTTAAAAAGAAAGATAATCCCTTTATTACCCATTCCCCAGTTTTGCATAACCAACACAGTTATAATAATACACATTTTACCTCTGTAATTATCTTGTATCTAAGCTTCTGCTGTCTGCCTCCTTATTTCAGTTCTTTTGACAGACATGCAGTTTAGCCAATCAGTGCTCACTCCTAGGTCACTTTACGTGCATGATCTCAATGTTATCTATATGAAACGTGAACTAATGCCCTCTAGTGGTCAAAATGTATTCAGATTAGAGGCAGTCTTCAAGGTCTAAGAAATTAGCATATGAACCTCCTAGTTTTAGCTTTCAACTAAGAATACCAAGAGAACAAAGCAAAATTGGTGATAAAAGTAAATTGGGAAGTTGTTTAAAATTGCATGCCCTATTTAAAACATGAAAGATTTTTTTGGACTTGACTGTCCCTTTAAAAGTCAGTAGTTAAGAGTTTTATGGGCTAACGCCGTAACATAAAACTCTTAACTAAAGTGCTAAAAAGTACACTAACACCCATAAACTACCTATTAACCCCTAAACCGAGGCGCACCCCAAAATCGCAAACACTTAAATAAAGTTTTTAACCCCTAATCTACCGACCGGACATCGCCGCCACTTAAATAAATATATTAACCCCTAAACCGCCGCACTCTCGCCTCGCAAACACTAGTTTAATTTTATTAACCCCTAATCTGCCGTCCCTAACATCGCCGACACCTACCTACGTTTATTAAACCCCCAATGTCGCCGCAAATATATTAAAAGGTATTAACCCCTAAACCTAAGTCTAACCCTAACACCCCCCTAACTTAAATATAATTTAAATAAATATAAATAAAATTACTACAATTAATTAAATTATTCCTATTTAAAACTAAATACTTACCTATAAAATAAAGCCTAAGCTAGCTACAATATAACTAATAGTTACATTGTATCTAGCTTAGGGTTTATTTTTATTTTACAGGCAACTTTGTATTTATTTTAACTAAGTACAATAGTTATTAAATAGTTATGAACTATTTAATAACTACCTAGCTAAAATAAGTACAAATTTACCTGTAAAATAAACCCTAACCTAAGTTACAATTACACCTAACACTACACTACTATTGTTCCAGTAGCCGTCGGATGAAAAGGATGCTCCGCGTCGGATGTCTTGAAGATGGACCCGCTCCGCGCCGGATGGATGAAGATAGAAGATGCCATCTGGATGAAGACTTCTGCCTGTCTGGAGGACCTCTTCTACCTGGCTTCGATGAAGACTTCTGCCCATCTGGAGGACCACTTCGCCCGGCTTCGTTGAGGACATCGGCCCGGTTGGGTGAAGACGTCCTAAGGTAGGGTGATCTTCAAGGGGTTAGGTTTTATTAAGGGGGTATTGGGTGGGTTTTAGAGTAGGGTTGGGTGTGTGGGTGGTGGGTGTTAATGTTGGGGGGTATTGTACTTTTTTTTTTTTACAAGTAAAAGAGCTGATTACTTTGGGGCAATGCCCCGCAAAAAGCCCTTTTAATGGCTATTTGTAATTTTGTATAGCGTAGGGCTTTTTTTATTTTGGGGGAGCTTTTTTATTTAATTAGGGGGATTAGATTAGGTGTAATTAGTTTAAAAAATTGTAATTATTTTATTATTTTCTGTAATTCAGTGTTTGTTTTTTTTGTACTTTAGTTTATTTTATTTAATTGTAATTAATTTAATTTAGACAATTATTTATAGTGTAGTGTTAGGTGTAATTGCAACTTAGCTAAGGTTTTATTTTACAGGTAAATTTGTATTTATTTTAACTAGGAAGTTATTAAATAGTTAAAGGGACACTGAACCCAAATTTTTTCTTTTGTGATTCAGACAGAGCATGACATTTTAAGCAACTTTCTAATTTACTCCTGTTATCAAATTTTCTTCATTCTCTTGGGATCTTTATTTAAAATGCAAGAATGTAAGATGCTGGCCCATTTTTGGTGAACAACCTGGGTTGTTCTTGCTGATTGTTGGATAAATTCATCCACCAATAAAAAAGTGCTGTCCAGTACTGAATAAAAAATAAAAGCTTGGATGCCTTTTTTTCAAATAAAGATAGCAAGAGAACGAAGAAAAATTGATAATAGGAGTAAATTAGAAAGTTGCTTAAAATTGCATGCTATATCTGAATCACAAAAGAAAAAAATTGGGTTCAGTGTCCCTTTAATAACTATTTAATAACTATTCTACCTAGTTAAAATAAATACAAAGTTGCCTGTAAAATAAAAATAAACCCCGAGATAGATACAATGTAACTATTAGTTATATTGTAGCTAGCTTAGGCCTAGATTTAGAGTTGGGCGGTAGCCGTCAAAACCAGCGTTAGAGGCTCCAAACGCTGGTTTTGGGCTACCGCTGGTATTTAGAGTTAGTCAGGAAAGGGTCTAACGCTCACTTTCCAGCCGCGACTTTTCCATACCGCAGATCCCCTTACGTCATTTGTGTATCCTATCTTTTCAATGGGATCTTTCTAATGCCGGTATTTAGAGTCGTGGCTGAAGTGAGCGTTAGAAATCTGACGACAAAACTCCAGCCGCAGAAAAAAGTCAGTAGTTAAGAGCTTTCTGGGCTAACGCTGGTTTATAAAGCTCTTAACTACTGTGCTCTAAAGTACACTAACACCCATAAACTACCTATGTACCCCTAAACCGAGGTCCCCCCACATCGCCACCACTCAATTAAATTTTTTTAACCCCTAATCTGCCGACCGCCACCTACGTTATCCTTATGTACCCCTAATCTGCTGCCCCTAACATCGCCGACCCCTATATTATATTTATTAACCCCTAACCTGCCCCCCACAATGTCGCCGCCAGCTACCTACAATAATTAACCCCTAATCTGCCGACCGCAAAGCGCCGCCACCTACGTTATCCTTATGTACCCCTAATCTGCTGCCCCTAACACCGCTGACCCCTATATTATATTTATTAACCCCTAATCTGCCCCCCTCAACGTCGCCTCCACCTGCCTACACTTATTAACCCCTAATCTGCTGAGCAGACCGCACCGCTACTATAATAAAGTTATTAACCCCTAATCCGCCTCACTCCCGCCTCAATAACCCTATAATAAATAGTATTAACCCCTAATCTGCCCTCCCTAACATCGCCGACACCTAACTTCAATTATTAACCCCTAATCTGCCGACCGAATCTCGCCGCTACTGTAATAAATGGATTAATTGTAGGTATGATAATTGTAGGTATTTTATTTAATTAATTTATTGTTAGTGTAGTGTTAGGTTTAATTGTAACTTAGGTTAGGATTTATTTTACAGGTAATGTTGTAATTATTTTAACTAGGTAGCTATTAAATAGTTCTTAACTATTTAATAGCTATTGTACCTGGTTAAAATAAATACAAAGTTACCTGTAAAATAAATATAAATCCTAAAATAGCTATAATATAACTATATTTTATATTGTAGCTATATTAGGGTTTATTTTACAGGTAAGTATTTAGCTTTAAATAGGAATAATTTATTTAATAAGAGTTAATTTATTTCGTTAGATTTAAATTATATTTAATTTAGGGGGGTGTTAGTGTTAGGGTTAGACTTAGCTTTAGGGGTTAATCCATTTATTACAGTAGCGGCGAGAGTCGGTCGGCAGATTAGGGGTTAATAATTGAAGTTAGGTGTCGGCGATGTTAGGGAGGGCAGATTAGGGGTTAATACTATTTATTATAGGGTTATTGAGGCGGGAGTGAGGCGGATTAGGGGTTAATAACTTTATTATAGTAGCGGTGCGGTCTGCTCGGCAGATTAGGGGTTAATAAGTGTAGGCAGGTGGAGGCGACGTTGAGGGGGGCAGATTAGGGGTTAATAAATATAATATAGGGGTCGGAGGTGTTAGGGGCAGCAGATTAGGGGTACATAAGGATAACGTAGGTGGCGGAGCTTTGCGGTCGGCAGATTAGGGGTTAATTATTGTAGGTAGCTGGCGGCAACGTTGTGGGGGGCAGATTAGGGGTTAATTAATATAATATAGGGGTCGGCGGTGTTAGGGGCAGCAGATTAGGGGTACATAGGGATAATGTAAGTAGCGGCGGTTTACGGAGCGGCAGATTAGGGGTTAAAAAAAAATATGCAGGTGTCAGCGATAGCGGGGGCGGCAGATTAGAGGTTAATAAGTGTAAGGCTAGGGGTGTGTAGACTCGGGGTACATGTTAGGGTGTTAGGTGCAGACGTAGGAAGTGTTTCCCCATAGAAAACAATGGGGCTGCGTTAGGAGCTGAACGCGGCTTTTTGCAGGTGTTAGGTTTTTTTTCAGCTCAAACAGCCCTATTGTTTTCTATGGGGGAATCGTGCACGAGCACGTTTTTGAAGCTGGCCGCGTCCGTAAGCACCGCTTGTATAGAGAGTTGCAGTGGCGTTAAATTATGCTCTACGCTCCCTTTTTGGAGCCTAACGCACTGAAAACCCAGCCATTCTGTGAACTCTAAATACCAGCGGTATTTAAAAGGTGCGGCCAGAAAAAAGCATGCGTAGCTAACGCACCCCTTTGGCCGCAGAACTCTAAATCTAGGCCTAAGGGTTTATTTTATAGGTAAGTATTTAGTTTTTTTAAATAGGAATAATTTAGTTAATTGTAGTTATTTTATTTAAATAATATTTAAGTTGGGGGGGGTAGGGTTAGACTTAGGTTTAGGGGTCAATAACTTTATTATAGTGGCGGCGACGTTGGGGGCGGCAGATTAGGGGTTAATAAGTGTAGGTAGGTTGCAGCGACATTGGGGGTGGCAGATTAGGGGTTAATAAATATAATTTAGGTGTTTGCGATGTTAGGGGCAGCAGATTAGGGGTTCATAGGTATAATGTAGGTGGCCGCGGTGTCCGGAGCGGCAGATTAGGGGTTAAAAATATAATGCAGGTGTCGGCAATGTCGGGGGCGGCAGATTAGGGGTTAATAAGTGTAAGGTTAGGGGTGTTTAGACTCGGGGTTCATGTTAGGCTGTTAGGTGTAGACATCATTTTTCTTTCCCCACAGGAATCAATGGGGCTGCGTTAGGAGCTGAACGCTGCTTTTTTGCAGGTGTTAGTTTTTTTTTCAGCCGGATCTGCACCATTGATTCCTATGGGGAAATCGTGCACGAGCACGTTTAGCCAGCTCACCGCTACCGTAAGCAGCGCTGGTATTACAGTGAGATGTGGAGCAAAATTTTGCTCTCCGCTCACATTTCTGCAGATAACGCTGGGTTTAAAAAAACCTGTAATACCAGCGTTGTTTGTAGGTGAGCGGTGACTGAAAACTGCTCGTTAGCACCGCACGGCTTTACCGACAAAACTCGTAATATACACGATGGTGAGCTATGTGTTTACACATATATTTCTAAAATATGACTAATATACATTTATTCTTAAAATTTATCACAATAGGGGGGGCGTGTCCGGGCAAGGAACCAAGATGGTCGCTAAACTGAGAGCTCTGTAGAGCCAATTTGCAATCCGCCTTGTAATTTGGACATTCAATAGCCATCCAGTGCCTAATTATATTGTATGTTATTCAGAGTATTGTGCCAAGCTGGACTTTCTAATTTTTGAACGGATCAGGACTTCTCAGACTGGACCGTTGAGGTCTCTAGGTGGCTCTCGTGGAGTGAGATCTCAGCACCCCCCCCCGGGAAACCGGGTAAACAGAGTTCATTGAACATCTCTGCATCATAGATGTATTCATAATCTACAATAATGGAAGATCCGTATCTTTTTATACAAGCTCTTTTTAAGGAATGGGACAGAAATGTTCTGGGGCGTATTGATCGCTTACAGTTCCTAGTGGAACACATGGTGGAGAAAAGGAATCCCGCTGACCCTGAGGCAGTACAGCCAGAGATAGCTATAGCTCAGCAGCAGGATATCTGTGTGTCGGGGTACCCACAAGCTCCGAGGTGCAATGAGGTGTGTGTACAAATTGACCCCCAAGATGAATGCATCCGCACTCCTTTACCCCTGGCGCGGGAGGCAGCGGCCGGTCCTTCCGTGCAGTACATGGGGCCTAATAGTCCGCATGAGATGAGTACCTCCGGGAGATTCAAGTTACAGAATGCCGTAGAGCACGGCACCGTGGGTTTCCTGGATACACCCTGGGAGTTTGGAACACTAGATGCACCCACTGTAAGCACTACAGACATACCAAAGTGGGGAGTGACTAAGGAGGCTCAAGTTAGACTTACCCTAAGGTGTCCCATCGGGGAGCGTGGCTTTCAGACCGGCTCGGCTCACCATAGTCAGATCAGGCTGCAGGTCAGGAGAGGGGGGCTAGACCCAGCTGTGCCTTACTCACTATGCGGCCTCGGACCCACCGGACTACTGAGAACAGGTGTCGGTTAATGGAGAAGATTTATTCCCTCTGCTGCTGGGCGCAGGCATTTGTTTATTCTTACGAACATTGCTGACAGGCAGTACTTACGCTTCAGGGATATTACTGTGTGAACATTAGAACCGCATTTACATGTATATTTGTCTTTTGTTTTTTTTCTGTTTTTTATACATTCTTACACCTGGTATGTCTAGAAATGTGCACATAGACAGTGAATTTGAGGGCAGTATGCTGAGTGATTTTGACGCTACCTACCTAGAGCAAAGTACTGATGTAAGGTATGGATATGGGGTAGTGCTTTGCTACTATAGTATTATCTCTCCTCAATGTGTCTCATAACGCTGTGTTACCCTTTACATGGCTTCATAGCGGGTGGTTGCTGTGCTGGGAATACTGGTCCTGATAGGTGATATGAAACATGATGTTATAAAAGTTTGCACGCATTGCCATACTACATTCTGTCCCAGATCTGGTGAAATCTGGGGTCCCCTTTTCCTATCAGACAATTATTCTTTACCTATCCTATATGTGTGAGTGTGCAAATGTAGGCATGTATGCGCTGTAAATGCTGTTCAGCACTCCTAATGTATTACCCTTGGTGTTAAATTTTATGCAGTACTCCATGGAAAATCTTGCTAACATAAGGTTAAGATAAGAGTTAAGTGTATCATATGTGTTACCTAATGGTTGTAGGGGATGCCCAAAATATCCATCACTCATATAACTCCATACCCCATATAACTTCTTAAGACAAAATGTATTTCTGAAATTATAATACTTGAATGTCCTGAGCGAAATACAAGAGTGTATATTTCTATACTTGCAGTACAGTGCTTATATACAAATAAAGAGTTTACTCCCCTCACTATATTCCCCGTATTTATATTTACATTTTGTGGTCCAAGAGTGGCCAATACTTATTACTTGGGGTGCATTAAGGCTCTGATGTAGCCTTACTAGACGAGGGGGAGAGTTAAATAAATATGTAAATATGCCACTATAAAAAGTGCGTGAATTTGTTTAAAATTTTGCATGCCCCCTATGCACAAATGTATTGCTTATAGTCTTAGTTATATAGCACTCTCAGAAGAAGAGGAGGATCCTATAGTTATAAAGTTATTATACGCTTGGTGCATATATGTTCTGGTGTGAATGATATGGACACACAAAGGCCTACCTTTTATTTAGAATCCTACACGAAAGCCAGGCCGTCTGACTACTATTTGTTAACCTACTTAATGGTGTTCAAGTTAACATGTACTTATATGATGCATATATGTTCTGTTGTGAATGATATGGACACCCAAAGGCCCTTTTTTTATTTAGTATTCTGTAAGAAAGCTAGGCCGTTTGACTACTACTTGTTAAGTTACTTAAGGGTGTTCAAGCTAACATGTACTTATATAAAAAAAGAGGTGCCACTCATGGCTTGTTATATTTTCCTACTGGATAGGATCTAATATTGTTTAAGGTTACTAAGACATGCCTTCTGTATATTATACATGAGATTCAATGTATGTTGATAGGTGTGTTGCCATGACAAATGTAAGAGCTTGTTTTTGTATGCCATTGCTACCTCAATAAAAAACTATTAAAAACAATTTTTTTTTATCACAATACTTTTTTGTTTCTACTTATTGGATAGCAAATTTTACCTTTGTTATACTCAAGGTCCATAAGGACAAGATCAACCCCCCAGGAAGGCCAATAATTTCGGGGATTGGCTCCCTAACAAGCAATTAATCAGAATACATAGATAAATTACTACAATAGTATGTACAAAAACTGAGCATGGAAGAATCCAGTGACCTTAGAATGTATAAAAGAACTGCTGTCTTTGATAGGTAACTTGTGGGAAGCAAGTGTATTATAGTGCGTTGTAAACACCGGATAAAGACTATGACAGCGTATTAAGCTAGAGTAGGACTATCAACTTAGTCACGTATGCTTCATATATTAACATCCGCTAAAGTAAAATGTCCAAATTATTAGCTTTTTTTTTTTTTAAGAAGTGTATTGTAGGTATTTTAGGGAAGTTCTAAGGAATCTATGTTCCAATGTTTACTTAGTAAACAAACAACTAAGGGAGGGCGGAGCGGTTATTGTGGGTATTATGATAACCAGCATAGTAATAGATATTTTCAAGATTAGAGCACATCTTAGAAACCTCTTAGTAATACATTTTTACATCCTGAGCTAAAATTAGCAAGAATACATCTCACCGGAGTGGGATTACAGACAAATAAATCTTTAACTTATAACTAGCCAAACTGTGGTACTTATGTAACTATTCGTTTGTATTATAGGCCTAGATATAAATTTTTAACCTATAACTAACCAAACTGTAGTGCTTATGTAACTATACATTTGTATTATAGCCATAAATATATATAGCCCAATAGAGCTGTACCAACCTGCTTCACTTCCTATCTCAGTGAACTCATGTTATACATAGCAGGTAATCATATAAATTACAACATTATCACAACTATTATAAAAGGATGCCCTAATATATGCTAACCGTAGAGAGGAAGAGCTATAAGCGATACAAAAGGTCGGAGGCATAAAATTACATACCAGTCACAACTAATAGATATTAGTAAGATAAAAACCTTATGTTGCCATTATTCTAAACATCATGCTCATATAAGGTAGCATCACATAAAACATTTAAATGCTCTCAGAAGTAACCTGCTGGGATATACCCGACAAAAACAACTAGCTACTATCAAACATAAAATTACAGTTCAATCTAGCCAAACCTCATATATTGCAAAAGTACCACACAGTACTGAGGGTTGGTAGAGGTTTTATGGGGCCTTATCCGATGCCAAGTCTATGTCGCATCTCCACAGCAATTAGTAATCACTGGGCATACTTAACATAGCAACGTCTCCAAAAATCATCGGGTAAAGCGTCTCGCTTCATCAGGGATATCCCATCACCAGGCTGTTGTATTAAAGAATTCCCCGGATCTGAGCCTAATATACTTGCAATGACAAGCCGCTGTGGATTTCTGCATGTGATGCTAAGCGCCATCACTACCCGCTTCTACTCAACGAATATTGCTCAGTCAGGATCAAGGAAAGCAGATCGTCTTCTGCACAGCCAAATTCCCCATCTGTCTTTAGCAAACTCTCTTGTGTAGCTTGATTTCTCCCCCAGGGTTCGACCGCAACCCCCGGTGAAGGAGTAGACGAGGTAGGTGATAAGGATTCTAATGACGAAGCTGCTAGCCGGGCTGGAAAACTTGACTGCGACAAGGCAGCTTTCTGGCTCTGTGTCGGCTTCTCAGCATTTGCCAGCAGTTGTCGAGCGGGTACCCCAGGTCGGGCCTCCTGCAGTGCAATACCTACTTGCTGTTGCAACGATATTACAAAGTCCTCAAACAGAGTGGAAATAGTTGTATAGATGCCCTACATATTAGATATTCGATAGAGATGCGTAGACTTAGCCTGTAAAGCCATCAGCATGCTCCTTAAGTCAAATTTGGAAAGCTCCCCGGCCTCACTAATAGTAGGAACTTCCACGTGGCTTTATCTAAGGTGCGTATGTAGTCCAATACTCGGCGTAAGATCCGATCCTTTTCAGGTTCTAGTTATGTACCGGTATCCAATGAGTTCCCAATAAATTTAGTCCATAATTTGAAATAATTCACTATTATTTAGCTCCAATTGTTAGCTATGATCAGGAGCTCTCAGAATGTGTGTCTTGTCACTGCGATCGCTAGCTCCGCCCCCCTAGATGTGCTTCTTAAATAGCCAGACTTGTTCATTTATTGGTTAATTGATGTGCACTTTTTATTGTATGGCTGGTTTTGCCTTTGCCTTTGTCAACACTAGAATTTTTTTTGTTTAAAAAGATAGATAATCCCTTTATTACCCATTCCCCAGTTTTGCATAACCAACACTGTTATATTAATACACTTTTTACTGCTGTGACTATCTGGTATCTAAGCATCTTCTAACCGCCCCTAATTACATGACTTTTAGTTGTTATCTATTGACTTGCATTTTAGCCAATTAGTGCAGTGTCTGCCACTAGCCACGGGCGTGCTCACAATGCTATCTATATGGTTTACCTGAACTACTCTCCCCTGTTGTGAAAAGCAAATACAAAAGCATGTGATTAGAGGCGGCCTTCAAGGGCTTAGAAATTATCATATGAGCCTTCCTAGGTTTGCTCTCAACTAGAATACCAAGAGAACAAAGCAAAATTGTTGATTAAAGTAAATTGGAAAGTTGTTTAAAATGACATGCCATATTTGAAAAATAAAAGTTTTTTTTGGACTTGACTGTCCCTTTAAATACTAGACAGAGTTGAATATTACATACTGTTTGACATTTTAGACCTTATATTATATCTTAAACACATGGTGAGCTATGTGTTTACACATATATTTCTAAAATATGACTAATATACATTTATTCTTAAAATGTATCACAATACGTTTTTTTCTACTTATTGGATAGCAAATTTTACCTTTGTTATACCCAAGGTCCATAAGGACAAGATCAACCCCCCAGGAAGGCCAATAATTTTGGGGATTGGCTCCCTAACAAGCAATTTATCAGAATACATAGATAAATTACTACAACCATATGTACAAAAGCTCCCGTCCTATATAAAAGATACAACAGACATCTTAAACACATTACAAACGATTGAATGGAAAGATGAATATCTAATGAACAAATGCGATGTCTCCTCATTATACACCTGCATAAAACACAATTTAGTCAAAGAAGCCATATCTCAATATTTAGAAAAAAACAGTGATATACATATACAACAAAGAGAATTCATAATAGAGAGTATAGATTTTATATTAAATAACAACTTTTTCTCCTTCAATGGAGTTTTTTACCAACAAATACAGGGAACAGCAATGGGCACAAGGTTTGCGCCCAGCTATGCCAACATTTTTATGGGAATGTGGGAAGAAAGTTTCATCACCCAACATGAGCTGGGAGCGAACCATGTGCTGTTCCGTCGCTACATTGATGACTTGACCCCGATCAAAAGTTTACATACCCTGGTGATTTTGGCCTGATAACATGCACACAAGTTGACACAAAGGGGTTTGAATGGCTATTAAAGGTAACCATCCTCACCTGTGATCTGTTTGCTTGTAAATTAGTGTGTGTGTATAAAAGGTCAATGAGTTTCTGGACTCCTGTGCTGCACTGACGTTTCTGGATTCTGAGTCATGGGGAAAGCCAAAGAATTGTCAAAGGATCTGCGGGAAAAGGTAGTTGAACTGTATAAAACAGGAAAGGGGTATAAAAAGATATCTAAGGAATTGAGAATGCCAATCAGCAGTGTTCAAACGCTAATCAAGAAGTGGAAAATGAGGGGTTCTGTTGAAACCAAACCACAGTCAGGTAGACCAACTAAAATTTCAGCCACAACTGCCAGGAAAATTGTTCGGGATGCCAATAAAAACCCACAAATAATTGAGCTTCTAAAGAGGGAGCTCCTTTTTGGCGATATATTTATCCTTAGTTTGAACTTTCCAACATGTATCCGATATGTAGAAGAAACAGAATTTATGTTTACCTGATAAATTACTTTCTCCAACGGTGTGTCCGGTCCACGGCGTCATCCTTACTTGTGGGATATTCTCTTCCCCAACAGGAAATGGCAAAGAGCCCAGCAAAGCTGGTCACATGATCCCTCCTAGGCTCCGCCTACCCCAGTCATTCGACCGACGTTAAGGAGGAATATTTGCATAGGAGAAACCATATGGTACCGTGGTGACTGTAGTTAAAGAAAATAAATTATCAGACCTGATTAAAAAAACCAGGGCGGGCCGTGGCCCGGACACACCGTTGGAGAAAGTAATTTATCAGGTAAACATAAATTCTGTTTTCTCCAACATAGGTGTGTCCGGTCCACGGCGTCATCCTTACTTGTGGGAACCAATACCAAAGCTTTAGGACACGGATGAAGGGAGGGAGCAAATCAGGTCACCTAAATGGAAGGCACCACGGTTTGCAAAACCTTTCTCCCAAAAATAGCCTCAGAAGAAGCAAAAGTATCAAACTTGTAAAATTTAGTAAAAGTGTGCAGTGAAGACCAAGTCGCTGCCCTACATATCTGATCAACAGAAGCCTCGTTCTTGAAGGCCCATGTGGAAGCCACAGCCCTAGTGGAATGAGCTGTGATTCTTTCGGGAGGCTGCCGTCCAGCAGTCTCGTAAGCCAATCTGATGATGCTTTTAATCCAAAAAGAGAGAGAGGTAGAAGTTGCTTTTTGACCTCTCCTTTTACCGGAATAAACAACAAACAAGGAAGATGTTTGTCTAAAATCCTTTGTAGCTTCTAAATAGAATTTTAGAGCGCAAACAACATCCAAATTGTGCAACAAACGTTCCTTCTTTGAAACTGGTTTCGGACACAGAGAAGGTACGATAATCTCCTGGTTAATGTTTTTGTTAGAAACAACTTTTGGAAGAAAACCAGGTTTAGTACGTAAAACCACCTTATCTGCATGGAACACCAGATAAGGAGGAGAACACTGCAGAGCAGATAATTCTGAAACTCTTCTAGCAGAAGAAATTGCAACTAAAAACAAAACTTTCCAAGATAATAACTTAATATCAACGGAATGTAAGGGTTCAAACGGAACCCCCTGAAGAACTGAAAGAACTAAATTGAGACTCCAAGGAGGAGTCAAAGGTTTGTAAACAGGCTTAATTTTAACCAGAGCCTGAACAAAGGCTTGAACATCTGGCACAGCTGCCAGCTTTTTGTGAAGTAATTTAGAGATAAAGGGTTGGGGGGAGTAGATTTGTGAAAATTTTACCAGATTTTACCTGAATTGACGTTTTACATATAATATTCAGATATTGAGATTATTGATTCTGCAAAGAAGCAAAACCTGGAGTGGATTACTCACTAGGAAACCTAACAACAACTAGACAAACTAGTTGTAACTGAGAGTACAACAAAGTTATAAAGAGAGAGTAAATCCACTAGTGTCTAATAACACTATCACATCTACTAATATCATAAGGTTTTCGAAAGAAAATAGTGTTGAAAAATTGGTTCCCATTCATTCATACATTATAGTTTATTAGGCTAAGGAACTCACACTCATACAAGTAGCAAAAGCTGTGAATTAAAACCACTTGAACTCTGTGATTAGCATAATAGCCTTAAAGTTAATATGTCACTATTAGATATCCTCAATCCAAAAGATTTAAAGTTAACTAAGCCCTTACAATCCGAGGGCTGTTTTACTTTTACATATGCAATAAACGATATGAGGATATAGTATTAACTATTAGGTACTTAATATATCACAAGAGTAAGCAAAGTTAAAAACGGACGATAGGAGAGACAAAGCTGCCCCTATCGGACCCCTGACGCGCGTTTCACGAACGCTTCCTCAGAGGGGGTCTCTGAAGCGTTCGTGAAACGCGCGTCAGGGGTCCGATAGGGGCAGCTTTGTCTCTCCTATCGTCCGTTTTTAACTTTGCTTACTCTTGTGATATATTAAGTACCTAATAGTTAATACTATATCCTCATATCGTTTATTGCATGTGTAAAAGTAAAACAGCCCTCGGATTGTAAGGGCTTAGTTAACTTTAAATCTTTTGGATTGAGGATATCTAATAGTGACATATTAACTTTAAGGCTATTATGCTAATCACAGAGTTCAAGTGGTTTTAATTCACAGCTTTTGCTACTTGTATGAGTGTGAGTTCCTTAGCCTAATAAACTATAATGTATGAATGAATGGGAACCAATTTTTCAACACTATTTTCTTTCGAAAACCTTATGATATTAGTAGATGTGATAGTGTTATTAGACACTAGTGGATTTACTCTCTCTTTATAACTTTGTTGTACTCTCAGTTACAACTAGTTTGTCTAGTTGTTTTTGTGAAGTAACACAGACAAGGCAGAAATCTGTCCCTTCAGGGAACTTGCAGATAATCCTTTTTCCAATCCTTCTTGAAGGAAGGATAGAATCTTAGGAATCTTAACCTTGTCCCAAGGGAATCCTTTAGATTCACACCAACAGATATATTTTTTCCAAATTTTGTGGTAAATCTTTCTAGTTACAGGCTTTCTGGCCTGAACAAGAGTATCGATAACAGAATCTGAGAACCCTCGCTTCGATAAGATCAAGCGTTCAATCTCCAAGCAGTCAGCTGGAGTGAAACCAGGTTCGGATGTTCGAACGGACCCTGAACAAGAAGGTCTCGTCTCAAAGGTAGCTTCCAAGGTGGAGCCGATGACATATTCACCAGATCTGCATACCAAGTCCTGCGTGGCCACGCAGGAGCTATCAAGATCACCGACGCCCTCTCCTGATTGATCCTGGCTACCAGCCTGGGGATGAGAGGAAACGGCGGGAACACATAAGCTAGTTTGAAGGTCCAAGGTGCTACTAGTGCATCCACTAGAGCCGCCTTGGGATCCCTGGATCTGGACCCGTAGCAAGGAACTTTGAAGTTCTGACGAGAGGCCATCAGATCCATGTCTGGAATGCCCCACAGCTGAGTGACTTGGGCAAAGATTTCCGGATGGAGTTCCTACTCCCCCGGATGCAATGTCTGACGACTCAGAAAATCCGCTTCCCAATTTTCCACTCCTGGGATGTGGATAGCGGACAGGTGGCAGGAGTGAGACTCCGCCCATAGAATGATTTTGGTCACTTCTTCCATCGCTAGGGAACTCCTTGTTCCCCCCTGATGGTTGATGTACGCAACAGTTGTCATGTTGTCTGATTGAAACCGTATGAACTTGGCCCTCGCTAGCTGAGGCCAAGCCTTGAGAGCATTGAATATCGCTCTCAGTTCCAGAATATTTATCGGTAGAAGAGATTCTTCCCGAGACCAAAGACCCTGAGCTTTCAGGGATCCCCAGACCGCGCCCCAGCCCATCAGACTGGCGTCGGTCGTGACAATGACCCACTCTGGTCTGCGGAATGTCATCCCTTGTGACAGGTTGTCCATGGACAGCCACCAACGGAGTGAGTCTCTGGTCCTCTGATTTACTTGTATCTTCGGAGACAAGTCTGTATAATCCCCATTCCACTGACTGAGCATGCACAGTTGTAATGGTCTTAGATGAATGCGCGCAAAAGGAACTATGTCCATTGCCGCTACCATCAACCCGATCACTTCCATGCACTGAGCTATGGAAGGAAGAGGAACGGAATGAAGTATCCGACAAGAGTCTAGAAGCTTTGTTTTTCTGGCCTCTGTCAGAAATATCCTCATTTCTAAGGAGTCTATTATTGTTCCCAAGAAGGGAACCCTTGTTGACGGAGATAGAGAACTCTTTTCCACGTTCACTTTCCATCCGTGAGATCTGAGAAAGGCCAGGACTATGTCCGTGTGAGCCTTTGCTTGAGGAAGGGACGACGCTTGAATCAGAATGTCGTCCAAATAAGGTACTACAGCAATGCCCCTTGGTCTTAGCACAGCTAGAAGGGACCCTAGTACCTTTGTGAAAATCCTTGGAGCAGTGGCTAATCCGAAAGGAAGCGCCACGAACTGGTAATGCTTGTCCAGGAATGCGAACCTTAGGAACCGATGATGTTCCTTGTGGATAGGAATATGTAGATACGCATCCTTTAAATCCACCGTGGTCATGAATTGACCTCCCTGGATGGAAGGAAGAATAGTTCGAATGGTTTCCATCTTGAACGATGGAACCTTGAGAAACTTGTTTAAGATCTTGAGATCTAAGATTGGTCTGAACGTTCCCTCTTTTTTGGGAACTATGAACAGATTGGAGTAGAACCCCATCCCTTGTTCTCTTAATGGAACAGGATGAATCACTCCCATTTTTAACAGGTCTTCTACACAATGTAAGAATGCCTGTCTTTTTATGTGGTCTGAAGACAACTGAGACCTGTGGAACCTCCCCCTTGGGGGAAGCCCCTTGAATTCCAGAAGATAACCTTGGGAGACTATTTCTAGCGCCCAAGGATCCAGAACATCTCTTGCCCAAGCCTGAGCGAAGAGAGAGAGTCTGCCCCCCACCAGATCCGGTCCCGGATCGGGGGCCAACATTTCATGCTGTCTTGGTAGCAGTGGCAGGTTTCTTGGCCTGCTTTCCCTTGTTCCAGCCTTGCATTGGTCTCCAAGCTGGCTTGGCTTGAGAAGTATTACCCTCTTGCTTAGAGGACGTAGCACTTTGGGCTGGTCCGTTTCTACGAAAGGGACGAAAATTATGTTTATTTTTTGCCTTGAAAGGCCGATCCTGAGGAAGGGCGTGGCCCTTACCCCCAGTGATATCAGAGATAATCCCTTTCAAGTCAGGGCCAAACAGCGTTTTCCCCTTGAAAGGAATGTTAAGTAGCTTGTTCTTGGAAGACGCATCAGCCGACCAAGATTTCAACCAAAGCGCTCTGCGCGCCACAATAGCAAACCCAGAATTCTTAGCCGCTAACCTAGCCAATTGCAAAGTGGCGTCTAGGGTAAAAGAATTAGCCAATTTGAGAGCATTGATTCTGTCCATAATCTCCTCATAAGGAGGAGAATCACTATCGACCGCCTTTATCAGCTCATCGAACCAGAAACATGCGGCTGTAGCGGCAGGGACAACGTATGAAATTGGTTGTAGAAGGTAACCCTGCTGAACAAACATCTTTTTAAGCAAACCTTCTAATTTTTTATCCATAGGATCTTTGAAAGCACAACTATCCTCTATGGGTATAGTGGTGCGTTTGTTTAAAGTGGAAACCGCTCC
The DNA here is from genome assembly GCF_027579735.1 of Bombina bombina. Taxonomy (NCBI): domain Eukaryota; kingdom Metazoa; phylum Chordata; class Amphibia; order Anura; family Bombinatoridae; genus Bombina; species Bombina bombina. The sequence continues at coordinate 1,100,594,256 of NC_069504.1, read as the reverse complement.
CTCGACCTTGGGGACTGTCTGCCATAAGTCCTTTCTGGGGTCGACCATAGGAAACAATTTTTTAAATATGGGGGGAGGGACGAAAGGAATACCGGGCCTTTCCCATTCTTTATTAACAATGTCCGCCACCCGCTTGGGTATAGGAAAAGCTTCTGGGAGCCCCGGCACCTCTAGGAACTTGTCCATTTTACATAGTTTCTCTGGGATGACCAACTTGTCACAATCATCCAGAGTGGATAATACCTCCTTAAGCAGAATGCGGAGATGTTCCAACTTAAATTTAAATGTAATCACATCAGGTTCAGCATGTTGAGAAATGTTCCCTGAATCAGTAATTTCTCCCTCAGACAAAACCTCCCTGGCCCCATCAGACTGGGTTAGGGGCCCTTCAGAAACATTATTATCAGCGTCGTCATGCTCTTCAGTATCTAAAACAGAGCAGTCGCGCTTACGCTGATAAGTGTTCATTTTGGCTAAAATGTTTTTGACAGAATTATCCATTACAGCCGTTAATTGTTGCATAGTAAGGAGTATTGGCGCGCTAGATGTACTAGGGGCCTCCTGAGTGGGCAAGACTCGTGTAGACGAAGGAGGGAATGATGCAGTACCATGCTTACTCCCCTCACTTGAGGAATCATCTTGGGCATCATTGTCATTGTCACATAAATCACATTTATTTAAATGAATAGGAATTCTGGCTTCCCCACATTCAGAACACAGTCTATCTGGTAGTTCAGACATGTTAAACAGGCATAAACTTGATAACAAAGTACAAAAAACGTTTTAAAATAAAACCGTTACTGTCACTTTAAATTTTAAACTGAACACACTTTGTTACTGCAATTGCGAAAAAACATGAAGGAATTGTTCAAAATTCACCAAATTTTCACCACAGTGTCTTAAAGCCTTAAAAGTATTGCACACCAAATTTGGAAGCTTTAACCCTTAAAATAACGGAACCGGAGCCGTTTTGAACTTTAACCCCTTTACAGTCCCTGGTATCTGCTTTGCTGAGACCCAACCAAGCCCAAAGGGGAATACGATACCAAATGACGCCTTCAGAAAGTCTTTTCTAAGTATCAGAGCTCCTCTCACATGCGACTGCATGCCATGCCTCTCAAAAACAAGTGCGCAACACCGGCGCAAAAATGAGGCTCTGCCTATGCTTTGGGAAAGCCCCTAAAGAATAAGGTGTCTAAAACAGTGCCTGCCGATATTATTATATCAAAATACCCAAATAAAATGATTCCTCAAGGCTAAATATGTGTTAATAATGAATCGATTTAGCCCAGAAAAAGTCTACAGTCTTAATAAGCCCTTGTGAAGCCCTTATTTACGATCGTAATAAACATGGCTTACCGGATCCCATAGGGAAAATGACAGCTTCCAGCATTACATCGTCTTGTTAGAATGTGTCATACCTCAAGCAGCAAGAGACTGCTCACTGTTCCCCCAACTGAAGTTAATTGCTCTCAACAGTCCTGTGTGGAACAGCCATGGATTTTAGTGACGGTTGCTAAAATCATTTTCCTCATACAAACAGAAATCTTCATCTCTTTTCTGTTTCTGAGTAAATAGTACATACCAGCACTATTTCAAAATAACAAACTCTTGATTGAATAATAAAAACTACAGTTAAACACTAAAAAACTCTAAGCCATCTCCGTGGAGATGTTGCCTGTACAACGGCAAAGAGAATGACTGGGGTAGGCGGAGCCTAGGAGGGATCATGTGACCAGCTTTGCTGGGCTCTTTGCTATTTCCTGTTGGGGAAGAGAATATCCCACAAGTAAGGATGACGCCGTGGACCGGACACACCTATGTTGGAGAAAGCTTCAATTTAAAAACAGTTAGTTCATTCAGTTCTACACGCTTCACCCTCACAAGGGCTTTATCAAGATGATAGACTACTGTTAGATGTGCTTCTTTTTTCTTTTTTTTATATATATTTTTTATTGAGGATTAAAAAACAAACATACAGGAATATCATTATGAGATACCAAAAATAAACAGGGAATATGTTCCATATCAATGGAATGACATAAAAGCAGATGAATACATAAATGTAAAGTACAGATGATTGCAATATCATAGACAACTATCTCTAAGGTAACTTTAGTAAAGAACAAAGAAAAATATAAAATACTGATTCTCAGATTTCCACCTCCATACTATAAGCGAGGCTACTTCTAGATCTCTAGCACAACAATTATGAAGGATAGCAGGAAACCAAACCACAGTCAGGTAGACCAAGTAAAATTTCAGCCACAACTGCCAGGAAAATTGTTCGGGATGCAAAGAAACCCCCACAAATAACTTCAGGTGAAATACAGGACTTTCTGAAAACGTGGTGAGGCTGTTACAAGAAGCACAATAAGGAGGCACTTGAAGAAAGATGGGCTGCGTGGTCGAGTCGCCAGAAGAAAGCCATTACTAAGCAAATGCCACAAAGTATCCCGCTTACAATACACCAAACAGCACAGAGACAAGCCTCAAACCTTCTGGCACAAAGTCATTTGGAGTGATGAGACCAAATCTGAGCTTTTTGGCCACAACCATAAATGCTATATTTGGAGGGGAGTCAACAAGGCCTATGATGAAAGGTACACCATTCCTACTCTGAAACACGGAGGTGGATCGCTGATGTTTTGGGGATGTGTGCGCTACAAAAGGCACAGAAAATTTGGTTAGAATTGATGGCAAGATGAATGCAGTATGTTATCAAAAAATACTGGAGGAAAATTTGCATTCATCAGCCCGGAAGCTGCGCATTGGAACGTACCTGGACATTCCAACATGACAATGATCTTAAACACAAGGCCAAGTCAACCTGTCATTGGCTACAGCAGAATAAAGTGAAGGTTCTGGAGTGGCCATCTCAGTCTCCTGACCTCAATATCATTGAGCCACTCTGGGGAGATCTCAAATGTGCAGTTCATGCAAGACAGCCCAAGAATTTACAGGAACTGGAGGCTTTTTTGCCAGGAAGAATGGGCAGTTTTACCATCTGAGAAAATAAAGAGCTTTATCCACAAAAAACTTCAAGATGTCATTGATGTTAAAGGGTAATACACGGTATTAAGAACTGGGGTATGTACACTTTTAATCGGGCTCATTTGGATAGTTTCTGTTGTCATTATGATTTAAAAAGTGTAACAGTTGATTGATAATAAATGGCTTCAGCCAAACACTAACCATGAGTGAAAGAAAAGTTTTGTGTTATCATTCATATTCTCTGAAAAATGGTCAAGAAATCATAAATTCTGCCAGGGTATGTAAACTTATGCGCACAACTGTATGTATGTATATGTATATATATATATATATATATATATACATAGACAGTGTGATACAGCGCTATGAACCTGGACAGTCCCAATTTATATTTAAATATACCAGTATAGTCCTATGTGTATAGGTCTCCCTATATTTTCTTCCAGTGAAACCAATGATAATGTCTGGAGGGAATTAGAGTTGTTCAATTCCACCTGCAGCCTATTCCCGAAAGTGAGAGAAGTCCCCCTGTGAACAGGGAAGCTCCTTGGGACAAACATTTTTCTGAAACAGAAGAGGGAGGGGCGCACAGCAGAGAAAAACTCCTGGTGTAGTATGTCTGGACACTTGTTTAACAGTTACAATGCGGTGACAAATGCAAACTCAAGTGTTTCCACCTCAACCATATGAGGTATAGATAAGACTCTGAGTGGTGAATGTCCACTAAGGAAGGCAATCAAATCCCCTTGCGTCTGCGACCTGTCTTTCACTCCTCATAAACAGTCCTCACCTCTCCGGCAGAAACTTAACCACTTCTAGAAAGGGGGGCTGTGAAATATATCTTGGAGGAAAAGCTTCTCACAAACGTTAATGATTTGGGGAATAGATGGACTTTATGGTGTTTGATACATACATCCATCTATTCCCCAAATCATTAACGTTTGTGAGAAGCTTTTCCTCCAAGATATATTTCACAGCCCCCCTTTCTAGAAGTGGTTAAGTTTCTGCCGGAGAGGTGAGGACTGTTTATGAGGAGTGAAAGACAGGTCGCAGACGCAAGAGGATTTGATTGCCTTCCTTAGTGGATATTCACCACTCAGAGTCTTATCTATACCTCATATGGTTGAGGTGGAAACACGTGAGTTGCATGTCACCGCATTGTAACTGTTAAACAAGTGTCCAGACATACTACACCAGGAGTTTTTCTCTGCTGTGCGCCCCTCCCTCTTCTGTTTCAGAGATATATATATATATAGTATATATATATATATATTATATACACACAGTATATATATATATATATATATATATATAAATAATATAGTAAAGATCCGCACTTACTGGACTTGTGTCAATTTGTGATACTTATTATAGTGACGTTACGGAGCATTCTTGCTCCGAAATGTCACTATAATAAATATTGCAATAGACACAAGTCCAGTGAGTGCAGATCTTTACTATATTGGATACAATTTAACTTTCTTGACATGTGTCAGGGTATGGCTGAGTGGCATTGGATATTACATAATTTAATATCCCATTTAGCTAATATCTACTATGAATTGATTTAGCTGCATTGTGAACAAACACTGGAATGGGTGATATCAACCCCTCCCTTTTGTTCTCAACTACAGACTTGTAGAACAAAATAAATAGACAGGACTTCTTTTTTTTTTTTTTTTTTAATATGTTTATTTATTTTTCCATCAGTATCAGTATAACTGTAACAGAGCTCATTTGCTCACATTGTGCACCACGCAGGGTAAGAAAGAATTTTTTTTCCAATCATGTATACAGAAAGATAAATATCTAACATTTATGCCTACATAATAACCAGGTTCCGTGCCCATTACCTTATGGATATCACACAGTAAATAAACATTGTAAGTAGGCAAAAAGAGAGAAAAAAAAACCCCAAGATGCTGTGTTGCATCTAAATACAATTGTTACATTTTATTCTCATTAACCAGATCGAAAGATAAAAGGAAGAAGAAAAAGGAAAGAGAAGAAGAAAGAGAAGAGAAGAAAAAAAAAAGAGAAAAGCCTCCTCCTCCTCCACCACACCAAGTAAAGGTGTCTTAGAATCTTAGGGTCCCCCATTTTTCAAAGCCAGGATACTGGAAATAATTCTCTTAATATCAGACCTTCAAAGTAGTTTGTTTTGTGGAATGCCTTAGTAAGTATATATTGCATGGGAAGCGGATATGTCTGTATAATATTTTCCCATTTGTTAAAAAAGCGTTGGGTTGGTTTGTTGTGTAGATTTGAAGTATTATATTGTTCGAATATAATCTGTTGTCTCACTGCTTCTAGGAATATCTTAAAAGATAATGTTCTGGTCTGCTTCCAATTTCTTAGAATTAAATTACGACCTATAAGTATAATAGTATTGATCAGATCATAGTTCTGGACTGCTATGTTTAGGAAAAAAATATTTATAGGTTCCAGGACTAGATGTTCAGGGCAAAATTTATTTAGCCAAAAGTTAACCTTCTGCCAAAATTGCATTATTTTTGGGCATAACCAGAAACAGTGCATCAGATCTGCCCTAGGCATTGAGCATTTGTAGCATATTCCCGTATTTTCTAAAGACCATGCTGCCAATCTTTTTGGTGAAATATAAGCATTGTTGAGTAGTTTTAAAAAAGATTCATGCCAAGAGCCATTTGATACCCTTCTTAATATGATCCCCACTAAGTTCTGGAAAATGTTTTGCCCAATAACCTATGTATTGCTCATTATTTAATTGTCCTTGCTTTGCCAATAAAATTTTGTATAATAATGATATTGAGTGCTTTCCTTGCTTATATACATTGATGTAATCTCCAATTTGTTTAAAACCTACTGGCCAGTACCCTAACTTAGCTTTCTTGGTAGCAAAGTGGCGTACCTGAAGATATGCGAAAAAGCTCTCCTTCTTGGGGAGATCAAATTCTCTGACAATACTCTCCAAGGTTCTTAAGTTAAACCTTTGATCAAAGACTTGTAGTAACTTATCAAATCCTTTATCCGCCCATTCTTTAAATACCTGATACTCGCATCCGGCTATAAACTCGGGGTTCCCTCTAATCGGAAGATAGGAGGAAATAGAAAAATTAATTTTAAGATATTTACATGTTATTTGCCATGCTTTAATCACGTTGTATATACTGATAAACCTTTTGATGCTGTCTGGGAGTTCTATAAGAGTACAATGTAAGATTGCTTTACATACAAACGGATATATTAAGCTCTCTTTCAAGATTAAGTTAGTTAGTACCTCGGTTGACAGAAGCCAATCCACCGCATTCCGTGCCAAAATGGCCATGTTATATAATTTAATGTCCGGGAAAGCTAGCCCCCCATGTTCCCTCAGTTGTGACAATTTTTTATTCATATGTCGCGACTTGCTCCAAAGAAATTTAGCACATAATTGGTTAAATATTTTAATATCTTTTACCTTAATGAATAATGGTAAGTTATTCATAGTATAAATTATCTGAGGGAATAAGATAGATTTAATCATAGCTATTTTAGCTGACAGAGAAATGGGGAGTAATGCCCATCTTTGCAACTTACTTTTAAGTCGGGAAAAGAAGGGCGTAAAGTTAAGTCTATACCAACAATTAGGATCTTTATGTAACATGATTCCTAGATATCTAATCTGCGTGACCTCTCTTAGCTCATATTGTGTCTTGCTATCCATGTTTTTGTATATCCATAAAATCTCTGATTTGAGCGTATTGACTTTATAGCCCGAAATACTACTAAATAAATCTAATGCCTTGAACGAAATAGGAATATTTCTATATGTTTGTTGAAAATAGAGAAGTAGATCGTCGGCATATAAGGCAAGCACAAACTTCTGAGTTCCAATCTTTATTCCCTCCAATTCTTGTCTGAGATAAATTGCTAGTGGCTCAATGGCCACATTAAATTGGAGGGGTGATAGGGGGCACCCCTGACGCGTTCCCTTCTCTAATTTAAAAAAATCTGATTGAAGATTATTAACCAGTATCGAGGAGATGGGGTAGTTGTATATGGCTTTAATAAATTCAATCAATTTACCCGAGAAGCCAAACTTTTCAAGGGAAGTGTACAAATGTTCCCATATTATAGAGTCGAATGCCTTCTCCGCGTCGACCACAACCATAGCAAGATCGTCATGATACGCTGGTTTTTCCTTATGCAATTTGTTCCAAAAATATTCTATTAACATATATGTTTTACGAATGTTTTTTGTTGGTGATCTGTCACACATAAAACCGGCCTGATCTTGATGTATAATTTTACGTAATATTTCCTTCAGACGATTTGCAATTATTACTGTTAATAGTTTATAATCTGTATTCAACAGAGAAATGGGTCTATATGACCCGGGGTCTGATAGGATTTTGTCTTTTTTTGGAATAAGGGTTATGATCGACGCAGAGAAGAATCGAGACATTATTTTCCCATCTATGAAATATACATTAAATAAACAAGTCAGTATGGGTGCTATATCTGTCTTCAACATTCTGTAGAACTCCGCGGGTATTTGATCAGGCCCGGGCGCTTTTCCAAGTTTAGAATCTTCAATTGCTTTTATAACTTCGGCTAATGATATGGGAGCGTTTATTGACTTAGCTTGCTCTGCTGTAATCTGTGGACACTTAATCTTATCCCAGAATATCTTACTTGCTTCTGTATCTATAGTTTTGGCAGCATATATGTTCTTGTAATAGTCTAGGAAGACCTTACTAATATCACTCGTTTGGGTGAAGTTCTGACCTCCCCAGCTAATATTCCCGATCAGATTCTTCTGATTCCTAGCTTTGTCTAGCCTAGCCAAATATTTAACAGATCTCCCATAGCGTCCGCCGTAAATGGCGTTCATTCTAGCTTCCTGTTGTATATTTTTTGCAGCCATAAATAGGTCTCTTTCTTGACGTGCACTATGATACTTGTCCCAGTACTTTTTTAATGGATTGTTTATATAGTTTTGATATGCCCTCAAAACCGTTTTTGTCAATTGATTTTCCTGAGCTCTAGCCTTTTTTTTTTGTTGACCATGTATAATTTGATCTCCCCTCTTAAAAAGGCCTTTGCTGCCTCCCAAAACACCTCATATTTATTCGCATAACCTTGATTATTTATACAATACTCACGCCACTTGCTCTTTATCCACATTTGAAATGCTTTATCATTTATCATATACTTTGGAAAATAAAAATTATTTCCGTTGATTCCCTGGCATCCTCTATTCCCTACTGATAAAGTTAATATAGCATGGTCCGATAGTATAATTTCACCGATTTCTGCACTCACATCATCTCTTAAAAGGGCGTTGGAAATTAAGAAAAAATCAATACGGGAGAAGGATCTGTACGCGTGTGACTCGCAAGTAAAGCTTTTACCCGCAGGATGGTGAATACGCCATATGTCGTGAAGTTTTAATTCCTTGCATATTTGAAAAAACAATCTAGAATTCTGTATTGACCTACGCAAGAGGATTTGATTGCCTTCCTTAGTGGACATTCACCACTCACAGTCTTATCTATACCTCATATGGTTGAGGTGGAAACACGTGAGTTTGCATTTGTCACCGCATTGTAACTGTTAAACAAGTGTCCAGACATACTACACCAGGAGTTTTTCTCTGCTGTGCGCCCCTCCCTCTTCTGTTTCAGATATATATATATATATATATAGTATATATATATATATATATATATATATATATATAGATAGATATACACACAGTATATATATATATATATATATAAATAATATAGTAAAGATCCGCACTTACTGGACTTGTGTCAATTTGCGATACTTATTATAGTGACGTTACGGAGCATTCTTGCTCCGAAATGTCACTATAATAAATATTGCAATAGACACAAGTCCAGTGAGTGCAGATCTTTACTATATTGGATACAATTTAACTTTCTTGACATGTGTCAGGGTATGGCTGAGTGGCATTGGATATTACATAATTTAATATCCCATTTAGCTAATATCTACTATGAATTGATTTAGCTGCATTGTGAACAAACACTGGAATGGGTGATATCAACCCCTCCCTTTTGTTCTCAACTACAGACTTGTAGAACAAAATAAATAGACAGGACTTCTAAAGAAAAACAAACATTGGTCCCAAACTATAAGAGATAATGTCACATGTAATGAGCCTTTGATCACGGTCTCAGAAGAGAGGTAACTTCTAATTAATTATTGTTGGATAGCCTTCCCAGATTAAATTCTCTAAATTAATTTAGCCTAAGAAATTCATTACTTAGATCACAGGAACCCCTGTAGAGAACAGTCGCTTAGTCTGAACTAATAATGAAATACACAAACATACACAGGGGAAATGCTGAGTTTTAGATACACAAAGAATCTGAACTCATGTTACAGCTAACATAGGGGAAGTTGAAGGCCTAAGAATCAAATATATTTCAAAATATCTTAACCTATGTACTTTTGATAACAAATTATCAACATAGTTCCTAGATAAATTAATGTATACCTCAGACTGTCCAAGTAAATTGTATAAATGTGTATTTGTGGATCTAAGAAGAAAGGCCTAACAGTAACATACTAGATAAATATTTGATAACTTAAATATAAAATGTTTAATCAACTTGTTTCAAAATGGATAGCATATTCTTATATTTTTCAGGCATCAAATAGGTGTATATGTAATTGGTGCTGTGGATGGTATCATATGTTTTTATACACTCAGCAAGAGATGTACAGATATGCAATATTTATATCAATATGGGATAATAGTCCAGTAAAGATATAATTATGTGAAATTACACCTGATTGCTGATCGCAAGGTATCTATGTGATATTAAGATGATAACTGAGAAAGTAATTGAGTCCATGATGAACGCATTATATTCCTTTTAAATCTTTTCATAGAAGATATGATTTTTAAATGCATTTTTAAGATATTATAAGTAGGGTTGCACCGATACCGATACTAGTATCGGTATCGGTACCGATACCAAGTACTTGCATGAGTACTTGTACTCATGCAAATGCACCGATACTTAAACCGATACCTCCACTTACTACCCATATGCTATCTTGTGGTGTTTTTTTCAAACTGCATGTTCCCATTTCATTTAAAGCTGGAGTGGAGACTAAACTAAAAATTGTTTACTACTGTTCTGCCAATACAAATTACTCTTATTTGTATTATTGTAGGAGAGATTACTTTACATCGTTTAGACAAACCCCTGAAGTACTGGGCAGTTAATAAACTGAGATTTCCAGCTCTGGCTAAAATGGCCCAAAAATATCTTTATGCCCCATGCAGTAGTGTGGAAAGTTGAACCTCCTTACTGATAGCAAAAACAGACTTATAGCTGAACATGCAGAGATGCTCTGTTCTGTTCCTTAAAAAGAACTTGCCACTAACTTTTGAAAAATTATTCTAATTGCTAGATTGCCTTTTATACTGCTAGTTCTCATCTTGCACAATTATGTTCAAAACATATTGTACTCTGAGGAACATCTTAGCTTATATAATTGCAGGAAGAGTACTCATAGGAAAAATTAAGTTAAGCCCAATGAACACTCATCCTGCAATTATAGGACTAGATTTAGATTACATTTGATTGGTAAGCTTTACCAATGTTCTGTTCACATTTCCAACTCCATAGACTTTAATGGAGTAGGACGTGTAATGAGAGCATTGGTAAAGCTTACCAGTCAAATGTAATCTAGCCCATAGAGTTGTTCGCCATGATTAAACAGTATTCTGTTCTATTTTTTACTGTATGGCACTTTTGGTTGGTTGCAATTTTATATTTGTTATTTATTGTTGTTGTTAATATATTTTATTGTAATATTTTTATTTCTAAACATGTTCTGTGAACTTTGTGACAAATAAAACCTGTTTTATTATTTCATAATGTCTTTTGAGCTACAGTCCTTAATAATTATAAAGAAGGAATCTTAAATAATTAGTCTGTATTGAGCTTGGTAAACTGTCACATGACATAAAAAAAAAGTATCGGTAATTGGTATCGGCGAGTATTTGAAAACAAGTATCAGTACTTGTACTCGGTCTTAAAAAAATGGTATCGGTGCAACCCTAATTATAAGTGACAAGTATATTCTCTGCCATTTTGGGACACTTTCTTGAACAAAGGAAGATTAACAATTTTGAGGCCTGTACCTTTGCACATAGTGGATAAATCCTTCTTAGATGACCCACAAGAAGAAACTGAACATTCATGTGATTATTTTGTAAAGTATAAGCTAAACATATATATAATATTTAAATCAAAGGTATCTTGTTGTTACAGTTAATTGCAGCTAGTAATTTAAAAAAACATATTTGGTGTTTTAAGTTATATCCATAGTCCTGTGTAGTCTTAGCTAGTCACATTAAATGCTAAATAATTTTACTTACTAGATAAAGTTTTTTTTGTATTTTATACAGGCTTATTATTGTAAGTAAATCTCTCTGGTGTGTATTAAGTTTCTTGCAGCTATATATATATATATATATTTTAGAATTTGTCTTATTGTAGCTAAATAAGAGAGTATTTCAGGTCAGACATATTGACATATACATTGGCTGTTTGCATTAATAATATATACAACCTCTGGTATTTTATTGTGGTATTTTAATGCGATTTATTGTGAGTAAAGTTAATTTTAAAGGTATATCTTATATGATCTTTGTTAAGAATATTATAATAGCATAAGCATGTATAATTTGATTCATAATCTGGTCTCTACATAAATATATTGCTATGTGTATATAAATTTTAACTAATCTAAAGAATTTAGGAATAAATATTAATTTCAATTGTTTCGTATATACATTTTAATTGGAGGTTATTTTAAAGAATAACTAAATTGTATTATAACCCTGCTATATACCGACATATTATCTGGAGGCACTGAAAGAGATTATTATATTTATCACATTGATATATTTGTAGTAAATAGAGATTATAAAAAAGAAAAAAAAAGATAATATTTTTTTGGAAAAATGAAATAATTTTTTAAATTTTTTTATTAATATTTAAAAATTAATATTTAAAAAAAAAATTCTCTTGTTGGTCAAAATTGTATTAGCGTCTTAATTTAACCAAATACTAAGCTAAAATAATAATGTCTGTTACTAGAAGTGAATCCAATGAATCTATTCATAGTATTGAAATATGTTCCCCAAAATCACCCGTTAGTCAGGCAGAAATGCTTAAAACAGAAGCCATTACTCACCTTAAAAATAGATTAAGTATTAAGGGAGAATTAGGCGCTTACATTAAGATGCTTAAGACTAAGGCCAAAAATATTGCAAATAATATATGGCATAGCGAAAGTGAAATATTTTAAGGGCTGTTAAAATGTGGCTGACCTCAGAAACCGAGAAAACAAGATGAAATAATTTTCAAAACTTGGGGTCTGCTCCTCTATGTCAACGATTAAATGTACAATAAGATTTTAGTACAAAACTCACAATTGGAGCAACTGAGGGGTGAAAATTATTCTTTAAGGTTAGATGAGGAAGAACGAGTCCAGGATAAAATTGATGAGTTTGCCCAAAACGTGGCCACCTTACAAAAATATAACCAGAGTTTAATAGCTCAAATAGAAGATTTGCATAAACAACGCGCACAAAGCCAAAGAGAGTTAAGTGGTTTAAAAAGGCTGTATCGTCAAAATGAAAACCCCTCTATTAGCAATGAGGATAATGCAGATAATTTTAAATCCCTTAAAAAATTGATGACAAATGAACTGCAGAACATGAGGGAAGAATTTAAACAAAGGACCCCTATTGGGTCATAAATACACTTTCCAAATAGACAGTCACCTCAGGTTATAAATTCAGGGAACTGCTATACTTTTGATTAGGCGGAAAGCTCTAGTAGTGAGTCAGAGGGCGGAGCCAGCTACCCAAATAACCCCCATAATGCTCCAGCCCAAAAAATTAGGTCCCTAGGAAAGCCCAAGATACGCCCAATAAGGTATATGACACCCCTAAAATAATTGCATTTTTAAATAGTGCAGTACCTAAGTTTTCCAACAAGGGTACCAATTCTATAATTGACCACTTAGTGACCTATGAAAATGCTTTATCCATAATGAATGTTACTAGTGAGCAGTCAAAAATATAATTTCTGCCCTGGGTATTTGTGGGTAAACATCACAAATTATTTGCTTCACTAAAGTATATGAATATTCATTCCTGGAGTGAAACAAAAAATCAGTGCAAAAAGGAATTTGGGCAATATCTCACTAAAACCACTGCGGAAATAGCTGTACAGGTGGCCCTCGGTTTACGACGGTTCAATTTGCGCCATTTCAGAATAACGCCCTTTTTTTTGCTATTGAGAACCATTGACTGCTATTAAAAGCATTAGCACATGCATACATTAAAATAGCCAGTAGGTGGAGCTGTCCGCTTGTGTTGCAGCAAACACATGCAAAGAAAAGCAAGCCAGACATGATCAATGGATCAGCTTTCAAAGGAACAAGATCTAGCAGCCATTTCCCTTAGCTGCAGACTCAATGCAGAGAACTGTTTACAGAAAAAGGCAAGTAAAAAACGTTTTTGTGCATTAAACTTTTTGATGATGATACAGTCTGTTGTGTGATTAAACACAGGCAGGCTAATCAGTGTATAACCAGACCTTAGCAATGGAGCCGTTTTTAAAGGAACAAGATCTAGCAGCCACACTTCCCTTAGCTGCAGAAAAATGCAAGTAAAAAACGTTTTTCTACATTAAACAGTTTGTTGATGATACAGTCTGTTGTGTGATTATATCTACAGTATATTTTTAGGTTTATAATGCTGTTTACCATTTAAAGTCTTCATTTCAAAGCTTTAAAAATAATGTATTAGGTGTTACTTATGACAATTTTGAGAGGGGCCTGGAACCTAACTCCCTCACTTCCCATTGACTTACATTATAAACTAGGTTTCAATTTACAACATTTTCAATTTACAACCATTCCTTCTGGAACCTAACCCCGGCGTAAACTGAGGGCTACCTGTATACGGTTTAAAATGTAGTGCCAATCAAAGCCCTATAGAATTCCATTCTGTACTAAAAAGTGCGTACAGTATGGCCGAAGACTACACCATATTTGAAAGCTCAGAGTTTGTGAATTTATTATTTGAAGCACTGCCCTCACACATCAAAATGAATCTGGCTAGAAATTTTGATGAGAACTGTTCATTGGACTGGCTGATCAAAGAGAGTACCAAGTTATACTCTATTTAGCAGTCTGGTGAACAGGGGGTTAAAAAGGAACCAAAGCCCAGCCCCAAAATTGTGGAAGAAACTAGGGTGTCACCTAGCCCTTTCAATTTGGAGTCTAAAAAGAAAACCTATGCGGAGGTGGCCTGAGAAAACAGGTCTTCCCCGCAAAGGTTTAACTCTGCCCCTCCCCCAACATGGGCTGAGGTGCAGAGAGAATATACTCAAAATGGGGGCATACACAAATAGATAATTATCCCCAAAGAGATGAATACCCCCATAAAAATAAATACCAAAAGTGGCGAAAATACTCTCAGGGTAACCAGACACCCCAAGTAAATAGTGCTCCCCAAGACATTAAAGCTGAACAAGTTGAACCCCAAAGACAACCACGTCAAAATAGGAACAATAGCTATGATTCTGAGGGATCCCAAGGATCCAGGAATCAATACCCTGGGATATGAAAAAATCGGTCCATGGGTAAAAATAGCTTGTCTGTTCAAGTGGGCCAACTCAGTATGCAAGTAAATCAATTATGTACACTATTTACTAATATGAGTCAAGCTTTGATGGCTCAGCACCCTAATAACCCTTTATTAGGGGTACAGCCAGTGGCCAGCAGTGGGCCACAGGCACAGTCATAAATACTGCGGTATTACCTGAGAGAGAGTGGAGAGATATACCAAACAAAATGATAAATGTCAATAATGATACTAATCATTTTCTCTTCCTACAGACCAGGAACGGACGATTTAGCTGTGTTGACGAGCAACCTCAGCCTGGAAGCTCTAACAAACCTCTTCCTTTGCAGTTGTCTCCTAACACCTTATTCCCACATATGCAGTACACAGGAACCCTGTAGACCCTATTACAGAGGAAAGGACTGGTAACATGGAGAATACAGGTAAAACGTGGCGAAGCCAACAATTGTGTAAGCATGAAAATTTTATGTGTGAAATGGTAGAAAGTGCAGGGAGGTATTATGTATTAGCTGAGCTCCAGGATTCAGTCTCTATCCCTATCATGGGATTAATTGATACTGGATTGCAGGAAACTATTTTATCCCACAGGTAATACACAAAGCTAAATGAGCTTACACCCCACAAACCTAAACTAAAATAATTTGACGGTTCCCTAATAGGTGTTGGGAGTGACTCTCTCAAAGTCTAAGGTATGGCATGGTTAAAGCTAAGGCTGGGGAACCGGGTAATAAGACTCCCTGTAATTATAGTGGATCTGCCAACTGATCGTTTGATAATTGGTATTGATCTCCTGAAGTGATTAAGCACCGTAATTGATTGCATAAATAATGTAATTTGGTCACAAGTAAAAAGGCCTATTAATTATGAGTGGTCCGGTATATCTCGCACCCAACATAACTGTCACGTTGTGGAAGAGAAGCCAGATGCTGTGGAGATTAATTTCAGGAATGACTCTATACCTGAAATCACTATCCTACAAATAGATGGTCAGACTCCTTTAAGCAGCTCTGATGGTAATACTTTTAAAATTTCGCCTGGAAAGATAGAAAATATTTCCCTAGACTGCAATGTATTAACCATATCTCTCCACAAGGGGGATCATAAATTCCCTAAGGGGGAGATCATTCTCAATTCCTCGCAGAAGTTGAGAAAGCTAAAGATGATCTACCTTGGGAAAACCGAGTATGCTAAATTACATAAGCAAAGGTTTATTAGTGCAGATAGCTGAACCTAAAGTGATTAAATATCTTTCTGATCTCTTGGTTCATGACCTGGATGACAAGTGTGAAAGCTATAACATCACAGTTAAGTGTTTATTATTATCTACATCGATAGGTAATAAATCAGCGAAGCACCTGTTTTTAGTTTTACCCCCTTCAATTGCGTTCGCATTGCGTTTTACTTGTAATAATAGTGCACATGCAAGCGATATTTAGCGCTCCACTCCTAATCTGGTCTAACATTTTTACAGTACGCCGTCCCTTTAATCCAAATCACAGTATAGCTGCTAGTGAGGAGAGGACTGTGAGGGACTTCCAGATGACTGTGCTTTATATCAGGAAGGAAAAAGAAAAAAAAAGGAGAGGAAGGTCGCTCATCTCTTTGACCCATCCTCAAGAACTCTTCAAGATTTCAATAGGCAAATATTTTAAGATGCTAAATCTAATCATCATTTCTGCTGCTAGCGCAGAGGCATTATAAACCCTGGTAATTTGATTAATAACGTATGCATGTCTTTTATTGTTGGTGTACCCAGTTTATAAAAAGAAATTTCAATGTCATTGAGCACAGCTGTGTGGAATAGTGCAATAAATGTAGTTAAATATGTATTTAAAGTGACAGTCCACTCCAGAATTTGTATTGTTTAAAAAGATAGATAATCCCTTTAATACCAATTCCCCAGTTTTGAATAACCAACACAGTTATATTAATACACTTTTTACCTCTGTAATTATCTTGTATCTAAGTCTCTGCAGACTGCCCTCTTATCTCGGTACTTTTTACAGACTTGCATTTTAGCCAATCAGTGGTAACTCCACAGGAGTGAGAACAATGTTATCTATATAGCACACATGAAAAAGCACTGTCTAACGGAAAAAACTGTAAAAAAGCTCTGAGATAGGAGGCGGCCTTCAAGGGCTTATAAATTAGCATATGAGCCTACCAAGGTTTAGCTTTCAACAAAGAATACCAAGAGAACAAAGCAAATTTGTTGATAAAAGTAAATTAGAAAGTTGTTTAAAATTGCATGCCCTATCTGAGTCATGAAAGTTTAATTTTGACATGACTGTCCCTTTGATATTGGGATGTGTTTAATTGATAATGCTGAACAGGGCACACTTTTTTTTATCAAACACAAGCAGCATGGCCAAACTAGTAGAAGCCGACTTCTAATCACTTTACACCAACTCCAGGAATAAAGATAAGATATTCCATGAATGTGCTGTACAAGTGTACAGGCACCTGTGGGGCGCAGTTTTGTCCTCTGCCATTTAAAGGGTCAGTATATATCTTGCAATTACAGCATTGTTCTGTAGTCTTCCAAGAGATTAGCATTTCAGCTAAGTCAGAACATTACGAGAAGGGAGTAACAACTCATTTACAGCTTACTTGGAGAAGTCAATAAAGACTTGCTACTCCACTGTTTGGCTTCAGCAGAAAAGATAAGATAACAAACTGGACTGGAAAATCCATATATTGCAGAATTAAACTACAGGAAGTATATTGCAAAGTTGTTTTAGTGTGCATAATTATGATTTTGTATGTGTTTACTGTCCCTTTGGCGTCTATTTATCAAGGTCTGGCGGACCTGATCCGACAGTGTGGATCAGGTCCGCCAGACCTCGCTGAATACGGAGAGCAATACGCTCTCCGTATTCAGCAATGCACCAGCAGCTCACAAGAGCTGCTGGTGCAACGCCGCCCCCTGCAGACTCGCGGCCAATGGGTCGCCAGCAGGGGGTGTCAATCAACCCGATCGGGTTGATTTCCGGCGATGTCTGTCCGTCTGCTCAGAGCAGGCGGACAGGTTATGGAGCAGCGGTCTTTGTGACCTTTGTAACCTTTCGGAGCTTGATAGATAGGCCCCTTTAAATGCAACAAGTTATTGCTCCAGCTCCCACTCCCATGCTAAAACATTTCCTTTTAGAAAGACCCCTATTCACCAGGATCAAAGATTTAGTAACCTCTCAGTACTCTCAAGTCTTATTGATGAAACCTAAAAACAGAAGGAAAAGTGACCAGCAATTGTTAAAGGGACAGTTATCACCAAAAATGTTATTGTTTAAAAAGATAATCCTTTTATTTACCATTCCCTAGTTTTGTTACCTCTGTGATTACCTTGTATCTAAACCTGTGCAGACAGCCTCCTTATCTCAGTGCTTTTGACAGACTTGAATGTCAGGCAATTAGTGATGACTCTTAAATAACTCCACGCGCGTGAGCACAATGTTATCTACAATCGTATGCAAAAGTTTAGGCACCCCTGACAATTTCCATGATTTCATTTATAAATATATAGGTGTTTGGATCAGCAATTTTATTTTGATCTATCAAATAACTGAAGGACACAGTAATATTTCAGTAGTGAAAAGAGGTTTATTGGATTAACAGAAAATGTGCAATATGCATCAAAACAAAATTAAACCGGGGCATAAATTTGGGAACCCCAACAGAAATATTGCATCAATATTTAGTAGAGCCTCCTTTAGCAGAAATAACAGCCTCTAGACGCTTCCTATAGCCTGTAATGAGTGTCTGGATTCTGGATGAAGGTATTTTGGACCATTCCTCCTTGAAAAACATCTCCAGTTCAGTTAGGTTTGATGGTTGCCGAGTATGGACAGCCCACTTAAAATCACCCCAGACCAATGATATTCAGGTCTGGGAACTGGGATGGCCATTCCAGAACATTGTACTTGTTCCTCTGCATAAATGCCAGAGTAGATTTTGAGCAGTGTTTTGGGTCATTATCTTGTTGAAATATCCAGCCCCGGCATAACTTCAACTTTGTGACTGATTCCTCAACATTATTCTCAAGTATCTGCTGATATTGAGTGGAATCCATGCAACCCTCAACTTTTTTTTTTTTTTTACTTTTATTTACAGCCAGCAGTGTATACAGAATCAATTTACAAATCTTATGCCAAGCAGGGCCCAATATCACATATTATGAATGACATAAATGAAAAATCAAGAACAGTAAGGAATTGTCAATATTTCACAAAATTATGTCAATACATAGCATCAAAAATAAATTGTATACTCTGCTTGGATTTTTAATTCTATTTTCTTAAGCATAACAACAAACTGAGCATTCTAATGCATGATGATCTGCAAAATTTAAAACTATATCGAAACAAAAACAGACAAAAAAACACCGAAAAACAAAGAAAAAAAAAAAAAAAAGATTTTTTTTTTTATTATTTTTTTTAAATAATTTTTAACCTGCTCGGTTGAGGCTTGGGCAAAGCGGATTACCAGACCCCCAGCAATACCAGCTCTGAGTCTCTGAAGGGATAAATCATGTATTATATCTCGTTTGGTGACAATATTTTAATAAATACTGACCATTTTTTTAAAAAAAAAACCTTCAATGTCTGTTTCCTTTTCCATGTTAGTATCTTTTTGTTCTAGGAAACACTGTTTTTTTTAGGCAGTTTTTAAGCTCATTTATACTGGGATTTGTACTTCCTTTCCATTTCTTGAAAATTAAATATCTTGCCGCTAAAATAATCATACTCACTATTTTACTATGTATCTGAAGATTTTTTGTCGCTTCCCATTGAAAAATTACATCGACCAAGTTTAATCTTAAAGGGGAAATTTTTAATACTTGATTAATCCAATATTCTATCCTAAGCCAGAACTGTTTAATTCTGGGGCATTCCCAGATCATATGAATAAGATCTGCCGATGGTAATGAACATTTAGGGCATTTACAGAAGTTAGTATTCCCGTATATGAACCCCTTCCTCGTAGTATATAATAGCTTAATATGTGACTCTCTCCATGTGGCTGAGTAATTTGTGAGACTTTTAAAATGGAGGCGTGAATTTTATTTACATTTATATGATATTGAGGTATCATTAAATTCCATGCGGATGATACATTTCCTAAGTTCTTTTCCCCTTTATTAGAGATCAGGAATTGATAGAATGGGGAAATTGACATAAACCCATTCCTTGCTAACACAAGCCAGTTCTCCAATTTTCCCAGGGACCAGTTCCAGCCAGATTCATTTACAGTTCCAGCCAGATTCATTTACCATCTTGGAGATTAAATGTCTTATTTGTAAATACGCAAAGAATTCTTTATTACAGAGGTTAAATTCACTTTTCAAACTCTCAAATGTTTTAATGCAATGCCTATTCCTATCTATCACCTGAGAAATATTATTCAGACCTAGGGTATGCCATTTCTGAAATGAAGCTGATTGTATTCCCGCTTGGAATTTAGGATTTCCTTTAATTGGCATGTAATCAGAGATGTTGCATTCTATGGATAATATCTTACATATTTTCCACCATGCCTGTAGAGGATACATTAGTGTTTTAATTTTTTTTATTTCTTGAGGAACTAATCTGTATTTACAGTGAATTAGAGCAGATGGCAGGAAGGGGGAACTTACATTTTTTTCGAGTTCGTTTGTTACATAGTCTTTATTTAAAATCCAATCGACCACTATTCGGGCGAGAAAAACTAAATTATATAGATGTATATCTGGTAGCGCCAGTCGCCCATATTTTCTAGGTAATGAAAGTTTTAATAGCGAAATTCTGGGCTTTTTATTCTGCCATATAAAGCTTCTTATCATATTGTTAATCTTTTCAATGTCCTTCCGTTTGAGCATTATTGAGGTATTCTGCAAAATATATACCAACTTCGGGAGAAGAATCATTTTAAATGCGGCAATACGTCCCGAAATTGAAAGTGGAAGATTTTGCCATAGTTTCATACTATCCCTGATCTCTCTCATCACTGGTATTATATTAAGGTCATAGCAATTACCTAGATCAGACGAGATTATTATTCCTAGATATCTAAAAGATTCTCGGCTAGATTTAGAGTTTTGTCGGTAACAACCTGCGTAGCTAACGCTGGCTTTTTTCTGGCCGCACCTTTAAAATAACTCTGGTATTGAGAGTCCACAGAATGGCTGCGTTAGGCTCCAAAAAAGGAGCGTACAGCATATTTAACGCAACTTCAACTCTCGATACCAGAGTTGCTTACGGACGCGGCCAGCCTCAAAAACGTGCTCGTGCACAATTCCCCCATAGGAAACAATGGGGCTGTTTGAGCTGAAAAAAAACCTAACACCTGCAAAAAAGCCGCGTTCAGCTCCTAACCCAGCCCCATTGTTTCCTATGGGGAAACACTTCCTACGTCTGCACCTAACACTCTAACATGTACCCCGAGTCTAAACACCCCTAACCTTACACTTATTAACCCCTATTCTGCCGCCCCCGCTATCGCTGACCCCTGCATATTATTATTAACCCCTAATCTGCCGCTCCGTAAACCGCCGCTACTTACATTATCCCTATGTACCCCTAATCTGCTGTCCCTAACACCGCCGACCCCTATATTATATTTATTAACCCCTAATCTGCCGCCCACAACGTCGCCTCCACCTGCCTACACTTATTAACCCCTAATCTGCCGACCGGACCGCACCGCTATTATAATAAAGTTATTAACCCCTAATCCGCCTCACTCCCGCCTCAATAACCCTATAATAAATAGTATTAACCCCTAATCTGCCCTCCCTAACATCGCCGACACCTAACTTCAAACATTAACCCCTAATCTGCCGACTGGAGCTCACCGCTATTCTAATAAATGTATTAACCAAAAGCTAAGTCTAACCCTAACACTAACACCCCCCTAACTTAAATATAATTTAAATCTAACGAAATTAATTAACTCTTATTAAATAAATTATTCCTATTTAAAGCTAAATACTTACCTGTAAAATAAATCCTAATATAGCTACAATATAAATTATAATTATATTATAGCTATTTTAGGATTTATATTTATTTTACAGGTAACTTTGTATTTATTTTAACCAGGTACAATAGCTATTAAATAGTTAAGAACTATTTAATAGCTAAAATAGTTAAAATAATTACAAAATTACCTGTAAAATAAATCCTAACCTAAGTTACAATTAAACCTAACACTACACTATCAATAAATTAATTAAATAAAATACCAACAATTACCTACAATTAAACCTAACACTACACTATCAATAAATTATTTAAATACAATATCTACAAATAAATACAATGAAATAAACTAACTAAAGTACAAAAAATAAAAAAGAACTAAGTTACAAAAAATAAAAAAATATTTACAAACATTAGAAAAATATTACAATTTTAAACTAATTACACCTACTCTAAGCCCCCTAATAAAATAACAAAGCCCCCCAAAATAAAAAAATGCCCTACCCTATTCTAAATTACAAAAGTTCAAAGCTCTTTTACCTTACCAGCCCTGAACAGGGCCCTTTGCGGGGCATGCCCCAAAGAATTCAGCTCTTTTGCCTGTAAAAAGAAACATACAATACCCCCCCCCAACATTACAACCCACCACCCACATACCCCTAATCTAACCCAAACCCCCCTTAAATAAACCTAACACTAAGCCCCTGAAGATCTTCCTACCTTATCTTCACCCTGCCAGGTTCACCGATCCGTCCTCGGAAGTCTTGATCCAAGCCTCGGAAGTGTTGATCCAAGCCCAAGCGGGGGCTGAAGAGTGACGTCCATCCTCGGGCTGAAGTCTGGATCCAAGCGGCGACTGAAGAAATCCATCCTCGGGCTGAAGTCGGAAGTCCATCATCTGGATGAAGTCTTCTATCAAGCCGCATCTTCAATCTTCTTTCTTCTGGAGCGGAGCGGAACCATCTTCTTCCAAGCCGACGCGGAACATCCTCTTCAACCGACGACTAGACGACGAATGACGGTTCCTTTAAATGACGTCATCCAAGATGGCGTCCCTCGAATTCCGATTGGCTGATAGGATTCTATCAGCCAATCGGAATTAAGGTAGGAATATTCTGATTGGCTGATGGAATCCCGGTACCCGGTGAGGTGAAGATAAGGTAGGAAGATCTTCAGGGGCTTAGTGTTAGGTTTATTTAAGGGGGGTTTTGGGTTAGATTAGGGGTATGTGGGTGGTGGGTTGTAATGTTGGGGGGGGGGTATTGTATGTGTTTTTTTACAGGCAAAAGAGCTGAATTTCTTTGGGCATGCCCCGCAAAGGGCCCTGTTCAGGGCTGGTAAGGTAAAAGAGCTTTGAACTTTTGTAATTTAGAATAGGGTAGGGCATTTTTTATTTTGGGGGGCTTTGTTATTTTATTAGGGGGCTTAGAGTAGGTGTAATTAGTTTAAAATTGTTGTAATATTTTTCTTATGTTTGTAAATATTTTTTTATTGTTTGTAACTTAGTTCTTTTTTATTTTTTGTACTTTAGTTAGTTTATTTCATTGTAGTTATTTGTAGGTATTGTATTTAATTAATTTATTGATAGTGTAGTGTTAGGTTTAATTGTAACTTAGGTTAGGATTTATTTTACAGGTAATTTTGTAATTATTAGCGGCGAGATTCGGTCGTCAGATTAGGGGTTAATAATTGAAGTTAGGTGTCGGCGATGTTAGGGAGGGCAGATTAGGGGTTAATAAATATAATATAGGGGTCGGCGGTGTTAGGGCAGCAGATTAGGGGTACAAAGCTATAATGTAGCTGGCGGCGTGCGGACGGCAGATTAGGGGTTAATAAGTGTAGGTAGCTGGCGGCGACGTTGTGGGGGGCAGATTAGGGGTTAATAAATATAATATAGGGGTCGGCGGTGTTAGGGGCAGCAGATTAGGGGTACATAAGGATAACGTAGGTGGCGGTCGGCAGATTAGGGGTTAAAAAAAATGAATCGAGTGTCTGCGATGTGGGGGGGCCTCGGTTTAGGGGTACATAGGTAGTTTATGGGTGTTAGTGTACTTTAGAGCACAGTAGTTAAGAGCTTTATAAACCGGCATTAGCCCAGAAAGCTCTTAACTACTGACTTTTTTCTGCGGCTGGAGTTTTGTCGTTAGAATTCTAACGCTCACTTCAGCCACGACTCTAAATACCGGAGTTAGAAAGATCCCATTGAAAAGATAGGATACGCAATTGACGTAAGGGGATCTGCGGTATGGAAAAGTCGCGGCTGAAAAGTGAGCATTAGACCCTTTTTTGACTGACTCCAAATACCGGCGGTAGCCTAAAACCAGCGTTAGGAGCCTCTAACGCTGGTTTTCACGGCTACCGCCAAACTCTAGGCTTTGGCTACCGCCAAAATCTAGGCCTCTGAGACTCTAAAAGGTATTTCTAATAGGGAGTCAGGGGTCCTTCTAACCCATAAAAACTCTGATTTTGACGCATTTATCCTATAGCCCGAGAAGGATCCAAATTGTTCTATGATTAACATAATTATAAGTATATTATTTTGTGTATTAGAGATATATAAAAGAATATCGTCCGCATATAGTGCGATTTTGAGCTCTGCTCTACTTATTTTTATACCTTCCATTTGATCTCTTATCATTATTGCCAGGGGTTCAATTGAGATGTCAAAGAGGAGGGGAGAGAGGGGGCAGCCCTGTCGCGTCCCCCTTTCGAGTATGCAACCCTCAACTTTAACAAGATTCCCAGTACCGGCACTGGCCACACAGCCCCACAGCATGATGGAACAGCCACCAAATTTTACTGTGGGTAGCAACTGTTTGTCTTGGAACGCTGTGTTCTTTTGCCACCATGCATAATGCCCCTTGTTATGACCAAATAACTCAATCTTTGTTTAATCAGTCCACAGCACCTTCTTCCAAAATGAAGCTGGCTTGTCCAAATGTGCGTTTGCATACCTCAAGCGACTCTGTTTGTGGCGTGTGTGCAGAAAAGGCTTCTTCCGCATCACTCTCCCATACAGCTTCTCCTTGTGCAAAGTGCCCTGAATTGTTGAACGATGCACAGTGACACCATCTGCAGCAAGATGATGTCGTAGGTCTTTGGAGGTGGTCTGTGGGCTGTTTTTGACGGTTTTCACCATTCTTTGCTTCTCCAATATTTTACTTGGCCTTCCACTTCTGACCTTAACAGGAACTGTGCCTGTGGTCCTCCATTTCCTCACTATGTTCCTCACAGTGGACACTGACTGCTTAAATCTCTGCAATAGCTTTTTGTAGCCTTCCCCTAAACCATAATGTTGAACAATCTTTGTTTTCAAGTCATTTGAGAGTTGTTTTGAGGCCCCCATGTTGCCACTCTTCAGAGGAGAGTCAAAGAGAACAACAACTTGCAATTGGCCACCTTAAATACCTTTTCTCATGATTGGATGTACCTGTCTATGAAGTTAAAGGCTTAACGGGCTCACCAAACCAATTGTGTGTTCCAATTAATCAGTGCTAGGTAGTTACAGGTATTCAAATCAACAAAAATGACAAGAGTGCCCAAATTTATGCACCTGTCTAATTTCGTTTTTATGCATATTGCACATTATTTTCTTAATCCAATAAACCTAATTTCTCTACTGAAATATTACTGTGTCCTTCAGTTATTTGATATATCAAAATAAAATGAAATGAAAATCATGGAAATTATCAAGGGTGCCTAAACCTTTGCATACAACTGTATATGAAACACAAACTACTGCCCTCTAGCTGTGAAAAACTGTCAAATGCATTCAGCTAAGAGGCGGCCTTTAAGGGCTTAGAAATTAGCATATGAGCCTACCTAGGTTTAGCTTTCAACTAAGAATACCAAGAGAACAAAGCAAATTAGATGATAAAAGTAAATTGGAAGGTTGTTTAAAATGACATGCCCTATCTGAATCATTACAGTTTAATTCTGACTAGACTGTCCCTTTGACTCCCAGAAAAATAAGATCTGAAATACAAGTGCTTCTTAGTCAGGACAGATTCAGATATATTGCTAGTATCATTAGATTGTTTAGATAAATTGAAGGGATTTATGAAACAGCAGCATCACATCAGGTTAGACGGTGATGGACAAAGAGGATGGGTGAAGATGGAATTGTCTGAAATACTTTAAGGTGAGGTTAAGGGACAGATAAACTGAAAAAGCTCTAACATTTCCTACATTAATTATGTCAGTGAGGATATTCTGTGTCACATGGTTAGAATTTAAATAACGAAGTTGAAAACAATTTATCTAGGCAATATGTCAACTCTAACAATAGATGTTAGCATGTGTAGATCTGTCAGCTATACAAGAATGTACACAGCAAACCACAATGTTCCTGGATAAAAGCCACAATGCTATGTGAAAGGTTACTACCCGACAAAGGATATGCATTATTTGAATATTATGATACGTATAATATACTAAATATTATAATTACAGCGAACTGGCAGTTTATATTTAAAAATAAATATGTTTAAGGTGTTCTTCTGCAAGGCTTTAAAGGGACAGCATTCACTAAGTTTCATATAACTGCATGTAATAGACACTACTATAAAGAATAAGATGCACAGATACTGATATAAAAATCCAGTATAAAATGGTTTAAAAACTTACTTAGAAGCTTTCAGTTTAGCCCTGTTGATGAGGTTAGGCTGAGACACCCACTAAAAGGGTCTGGGAAAGCAGAAACAGGCAGACACTCCCCCTTCCCTGAACATGAAAAGACCCATTACACAACCAGGAGTCTGTAGACATCAGTATAATTCTATAACTTTGGGGCTTGGTTAGGAGTCTGAAAAGCAGCATAATGTTATTTAAAAATAAGCAAAAACACTCCAAGATAGGCTATATAAACGGATCATCTACAAAACATTTATGCAAATCTAGTGCACAATGTCCCTTTAAGTACAAAATGCAAACAGCATTTTTTGTTTCTTGATATAAAAGCTGGTTATTGTCAATAGGTAGCTAGGCTATGTAGTAATAGGAATTGGATTTTAAATGATCGATGCTTAGTAATCTTCTCTACTACCTATGCTATAGGGGTTTCTTGTCTACATAGGGCAAGATTACAAGTGGCGCAGTAAATATTTTTTTTCACCCGTGCGCTAACACAGCTAAAAGTAAACATTTAATATGACCAGGTTAGCGCATGTATTACAAGTTTAAAGTAAAAAGTTAGCGCAAAAGCGAAAACCCAATGCACGCTAACTTCAGGACTTTGGATATCTCCTCTCTTTTTCTCTCCATATACTTCAATGGAGAGCGCTTTTTAAAAACACTTATCGCTCGATTAACCGTTAGACCTACATTGCTAAACTCGAAGATAGTTATAAACATTTCACATTCCAATACTCTTCACATAGAAGAAAATGTTCTTTTTATTTTTAAATATAATTTCTGTATCATTATAGAGAGCAGCAAGTATATTATTGTTATGACTTACTATTGGGTTATTTTGTAAAGCCCCCAAAAAATGTTTGCACCAGGGCCCACTATTGGGTAGGCAGAATTGCTGTTACTATCCTCTCTCGTCTCCATGATTTGTCAAGTGCTGCTCCTGTTCTCTGGAACTCTCTACCCTGCTCCATCCTTGTTTAGTTTCAGGTGCTGAACCAAAAAAAAAGCTTAGATGTCTTCTTTTTCAAATAAAGATAGCAAGAGAACGAAGAAAAATTGATAATAGGAGTAAATTAGAAAGTTGCTTAAAATTGCATGCTTTATCTGAATCACGAAAGAAAAAATTTGGGTTCAGAGTCCCTTTAAGTCTCTGCACACTCAAAATGAAAACTATTGCTAGAGATTTAAATTGGTCTTACTGACTAGTGATTTAAATCAAATCCACCATGATTAGAACATAATCAAAACTGTTATTGTAAATGGTAACACTATTCGTTTTGAATCCTTTTGTTTTAATGCATTGCATCTTTAACATTTTAAACTAAGAAATAAAGGTTAAGTTTTATATATTTGTGGTAAACTTTTACAGGGACAATAAGCACTGGATGCTATATCCGTATACATATTTCATTGCTTTTGTAATACAGATGGACTTGTAACACATTAGAAACAGTAATGGGGAACAGTTGATAAAGAAAAACGAGGGACCACATATTAAAAACAAAATCCCTTAATAAATGAGTTTTTTTGAGTGATTGAAACTCTAAAATCTTGAGCTAAAGATAAAAACAAGGCATGGAACTCTACAGAATGAGCAAACTACAAGAGTATGATGAGTAATAAAGGAAAAGGGCACGAGTAGGTCTTGACTTAGAGAAACGTACATCTGGGGTAAGAGGTAGAATACCATCATTCAGAAGAGAATTGCCTGGAATTTCAGGGCTGGACTGTCCTTATACATTGGGATTAGACTACAGAAAAGCTCTTTTCTGTGAAAAGCACAACCGAGCCAAAAGAGGCTTCACCTTGGCTGGGCAACATGCCGTAGGGAATGCTACAGAGCTTGGTCCTTCCACAGTTGAGTTTTCTTTTCTAATTTTTTCCTTTCCTGGAAGCTGGTTGAACAATATACTGGGATGAATAAAAATCGGAAACAAACTTACTACTATTTATTATTATTATCAGTTATTTGTAGAGCACCAACAGATTCTGCAGCGCAATAAACATAGGCATGGTATGCAAGGTAACATTTATAGGGATCAAGTGGTAGAGGGCCCTGCCGAGAGATGCACTGCTGTAGTCCGCTCTTATGAAGGTGATCTGCAAACAGCTGGGCTCATATGTTTACATGCAAATATAAACAGAACATATTGCCAGCTCAAGTAATACAGCATATAGCACATGATGTATTTTCTATGTGCTCAACATAGTGCCTGCTATCAGGCCATCAGGATAAAAAAGTGCTCAGGACCAGAGCCTCTAGGCATTACTGATGAGTACTACACTGCACCATACGCAAACCACAAGCAAGGTGCCAGAAATGACCAAGGCATGCATGGAGGAAGGGCCAACACTCCCCTTATGAAGGGAGCAGTCTGCCAGGAAACCAGGGGAAGAGTTTCAGCCCTGTCTCCTTTGTTTATGGACAGAGCTAAGAATGAATAGTTTGTTAAGGGAAGTGACATAAATAGGTAAAGAAGGAGGAGTCTAACTCGGTACATTCTCACTTTTTAAAGCTGTAACTTCTGGGTGGACAGGGGTTCACTTTTTCATTCTTATTGACAAAACTGGGGGACCACACAAAGACATGGTATAGTAACAATAGGTTTTTTTTGTGCATATATTACAATCATTATTAATCAATAATCAGCTTATCAAGCAAGGTCGTGATTAAACTATAATGCGTTCTGAACATTGCAGATGTTAGCGGTATAATTCGCGCTCAGATGTTGTCTCTCCCTCGAACACAACGTGCTTCAATCCCAATTTAGTCCCTTCTCTTCTGCTGTCTAGTCTCGTCATACAACTGCCCTCCACCCTGCAATTCTACTAAAACTGTTTGTTGCAGTCATGTCTATGTGTTATGTCAATCATATGGCATTTAAATGTTTTACGTAAAGGACCATTAAACTTGACATTTCAACAGTGTATACAATGTTTCATTATTGCAAGTGAAACATTATTGCAATAAACATTCATTATTTAGTTTGCAGCAAAATAAATCACTTTCTCTCAGGGAGCTTTGGGTTTAATACTTATAGGTAATTTATGTAAGCTTTTTTTTACTTCACCCATGCATGATTCTCATCAGTCACATGTTGGTAAAAGGTGGATTATCAGTTTTGCATCAACAATCATGATAGGAGAAGCATTATTTGCAATAGTAATTAAGTTGAATTAGTGCTAAACCAGATAAGGGTAAGCTTCCCCTGTCTCTCACATGTGCAGTTAGTGCTATATCTGAATATTAGTTTGTGATTGGTTAGCAAGGATTCTTTTGTTCTGGGGGACATGGAAATCAGTGAAATGAACATAAAACAATACACTCATTTGACAAAATAAAGCTTCAGTTTTTATTGCAAAATTATTCTCAGATAAGTAGTTTACAATTTGTGTTTAGTGGTCCTTTAATGGAAAGCTTTTTACCAAGACAAAATGAGTAAATAACACATTTCTCACATAAGAACATGTCTTACAGCAACAACCCATAAAATAATTCCACCCCCTGCTTTATAGATAAGGATGCTGTCTGGGAAAGCAGCAGAAACAAACAAAAAAAACCAGTAGAGAATCATGCGTAACTTAACTTCTCAATGGCATGTCTGTTAAAAGGATGTATGTGCTAAAATATGTGCTATCCACTAAATAAATGTAAATATTGAATATATGAATGCATACTATCTGTATATGTGTTCTTTCTTTTAATATTGAATAATTATTTGTTTATGGAATCATGAACATTTTCCCATCCATTACAGGAGATACATTAATATCTGGTGACTACTGTACGGGTAGTATGGGCAAAGATAACACTACGGGCTCGATTTATTAAGCAAGGGCGGGTAGGGGCGTACATATTCGGCCTTGTCCGCCCCAGCTAACCTCTGATGGACAGCAATCCACTGGTGGAATTCCGCATTGCACACAAGCACTATTTTGCACCCACGTGCAATCCCGCCCCCGACCTGCGCACAGCCAATCACGCACAGGCAGGAGCTGTTAATCTCCCCAGTCGGATGAGACTGGGGGAGATTTTATATTCTCCCCCTAAGAGATGGAGAAGAGGGTAGAGAAGCAGTGGTCTAACGACTGCTGCTTGATAAATCGTGGCTGCAGGTTCTCTTGTGAGAACTTGTAGTCGTAGGGGTGGAGAAGGGCTTGACAAATAAGTGCATCCTATAATAATACATCTTTAAAAAGGATGTGGAATCTCTCTGCACTGATTT
Source organism: Bombina bombina (assembly GCF_027579735.1). Lineage (NCBI taxonomy): Eukaryota > Metazoa > Chordata > Amphibia > Anura > Bombinatoridae > Bombina > Bombina bombina. Next base: position 1,100,563,777 of record NC_069504.1, on the reverse strand, counting down.
GTGAGAAGACATCAGGGTTAGAGGGTCTGTTATAAACCCAGATAACAATACACATTTTGTTTGAACACACCACAAAATGAGATGCTTCCACGAGTTGTAAAAACATAATTTATGCTTACCTAATAAATGTATTTCTCTTGTAGTGTATCCAGTCCACGGATCATCCATTACTTATGGGATATTCTCCTTCCCAACAGGAAGTTGCAAGAGGATCACCCACAGCAGAGCTGCTATATAGCTCCTCCCCTCACTGCCATATCCAGTCATTCGACCGAAACAAGACGAGAAAGGAGAAACCATAGGGTGCAGTGGTGACTGTAGTTTAATTAAAATTTAGACCTGCCTTAAAAGGACAGGGCGGGCCGTGGACTGGATACACTACAAGAGAAATAAATTTATCAGGTAAGCATAAATTATGTTTTCTCTTGTTAAGTGTATCCAGTCCACGGATCATCCATTACTTATGGGATACCAATACCAAAGCTAAAGTACACGGATGATGGGAGGGACAAGGCAGGATTAAATGGAAGGAACCACTGCCTGAAGAACCTTTCTCCCAAAAACAGCCTCCGAAGAAGCAAAAGTATCAAATTTGTAAAATGTTGAAAAGGTGTGAAGCGAAGACCAAGTCGCAGCCTTGCAAATCTGTTCAACAGAGGCCTCATTTTTAAAGGCCCAGGTGGAAGCCACAGCTCTAGTAGAATGAGCTGTAATCCTTTCAGGGGGCTGCTGTCCAGCAGTCTCATAGGCTAAGCGAATTATGCTCCGAAGCCAAAAGGAAAGAGAGGTTGCCGAAGCTTTTTGACCTCTCCTCTGTCCAGAGTAAACGACAAACAGGGAAGATGTTTGGCGAAAATCTTTAGTAGCTTGTAAGTAAAACTTCAAGGCACGGACTACGTCCAGATTATGTAAGAGACATTCCTTCTTCGAAGAAGGATTAGGACACAATGATGGAACAACAATCTCTTGATTGATATTCTTGTTAGAAACCACCTTAGGTAAAAACCCAGGTTTGGTATGCAGAACTACCTTATCTGCATGAAAAATCAGATAAGGAGAATCACATTGTAAGGCAGATAGCTCAGAGACTCTTCAAGCCGAGGAAATAGCCATCAAAAACAGAACTTTCCAAGATAAAAGTTTAATATCAATGGAATGAAGGGGTTCAAACGGAACTCCTTGAAGAACTTTAAGAACCAAGTTTAAGCTCCACGGGGGAGCAACAGTTTTAAACACAGGCTTAATTTTAACCAAAGCCTGACAAAAAGCCTGGACGTCTGGAACCTCTGCCAGACGCTTGTGCAAAAGAATAGACAGAGCAGAAATCTGTCCTTTTAAAGAACTAGCTGATAATCCTTTGTCCAAACCCTCTTGGAGAAAGGACAATATCCTAGGAATCCTAACCTTACTCCATGAGTAATTCTTGGATTCACACCAATAAAGATATTTACGCCATATCTTATGGTAGATTTTCCTGGTGATAGGCTTTCGTGCCTGTATTAAGGTATCAATGACTGACTCGGAGAAGCCACGCCTTGATAGGATCAAGCGTTCAATCTCCATGCAGTCAGTCTCAGAGAAATTAGATTTGGATGATTGAAAAGACCTTGTATTAGAAGGTCCTGCCTCAGAGGCAGAGTCCATGGTGGAAAGGATGACATGTCCACTAGGTCTGCATACCAGGTCCTGCGTGGCCACGCAGGCGCTATCAGAATCACCGATGCTCTCTCCTGCTTGATTTTGGCAATCAGTCGAGGGAGCAGAGGAAATGGTGGAAACACATAAGCCAGGTTGAAGAACCAAGGAGCTGCTAGAGCATCTATCAGTGTCGCTCCCAGGTCCCTGGACCTGGATCCGTAACAAGGAAGCTTGGCGTTCTGGCGAGACGCCATGAGATCCAGTTCTGGTTTGCCCCAACGATGGATCAGTTGAGCAAACACCTCCGGATGGAGTTCCCACTCCCACGGATGAAAAGTCTGACGACTTAGAAAATCCGCCTCCCAGTTCTCTACGCCTGGGATGTGGATCGCTGACAGATGGCAAGAGTGAGACTGCCCAGCGAATTATCTTTGAGACTTCTAACATCGCTAGAGAACTCCTGGTTCCCCCTTGATGGTTGATGTAAGCCACAGTCGTGATGTTGTCCGACTGAAATCTGATGAACCTCAGGGTTGCTAACTGAGGCCAAGCTAGAAGAGCATTGAATATTGCTCTTAACTCCAGAATATTTATTGGGAGGAGTTTCTCCTCCTGAGTCCACGATCCCTGAGCCTTCAGGGAGTTCCAGACTGCACCCCAACCTAGAAGGCTGGCATTTGTTGTTACAATCGTACAATCTGGCCTGCGAAAGGTCATACCCATGGACAGATGGACCCGAGATAGCCACCAGAGAAGAGAATCTCTGGTCTCTTGATCCAGATTTAGTAGAGGGGACAAATCTGAGTAATCCACATTCCACTGACTTAGCATGCATAATTGCAGCGGTCTGAGATGCAGGCGCGCAAATAGCACTATGTCCATTGCCGCTACCATTAAGCCGATTACTTCCATGCACTGAGCCACTGACGGACGTGGAATGGAATGAAGGACACGGCAAGCATTTAGAAGTTTTGATAACCTGGACTCCGTCAGGTAAATTTTCATCTCTACAGAATCTATAAGAGTCCCTAGGAAGGTGACTCTTGTGAGTGGGGATAGAGAACTCTTTTCCACGTTCACTTTCCACCCATGCGACCTCAGAAATGCCAGAACTATCTCTGTATGAGACTTGGCAATTTGAAAGCTTGACGCCTGTATCAGGATGTAGTCTAGATACGGAGCCACCGCTATGCCTCGTGGTCTTAGAACCGCCAGAAGTGAGCCCAGAACTTTTGTAAAGATTCTCGGGACTGTGGCAAACCCGAAGGGAAGAGCTACAAATTGGTAATGCCTGTCTAGAAAGGCAAACCTTAGGAACCGATGATGATCTTTGTGAATCGGTATGTGAAGGTAGGCATCCTTTAAGTCCACTGTGGTCATGTACTGACCCTCTTGGATCATGGGTAGGATGGTCCGAATAGTTTCCATCTTGAATGATGGAACTCTGAGGAATTTGTTTAAGATCTTTAGATCCAAGATTGGTCTGAAGGTTCCCTCTTTCTTGGAAACCACAAACAGATTTGAATAAAACCCCTGTCCCTGTTCCGTCCGCGGAACTGGATGGATCACTCCCATTACTAGGAGGTCTTGCACACAGCTTAGGAATGCCTCTTTCTTTATATGGTTTGCTGATAACCTTGAAAGATGAAATCTCCCTTGTGGAGGAGAAGCTTTGAAGTATAGAAGATATCCCTGAGATATGATCTCCAACGCCCAGGGATCCTGAACATCTCTTGCCCACGCCTGGGCGAAGAGAGAAAGTCTGCCCCCCACTAGATCCGTTTCCGGATAGGGGGCCATTCCTTCATGCTGTCTTGAGGGCAGCAGCAGGTTTTCTGGCCTGCTTGCCCTTGTCCAGGACTGGTTAGGTTTCCAGGCCTGTCTGGAATGAGCAACAGTTCCCTCTTGTTTTGAAGAGGAGGAAGTTGATACTGCTCCTGCCTTGAAATTTCGAAAGGCACGAAAATTAGACTGTTTGGCCTTTGATTTGGCCCTGTCCTGAGGAAGGGTATGACCCTTCCCTCCAGTAATGTCAGCAATAATTTCCTTCAAGCCAGGCCCGAATAAGGTCTGCCCCTTGAAAGGAATGTTGAGTAACTTAGACTTTGAAGTCACGTCAGCTGACCAGGATTTAAGCCATAGCGCCCTACGCGCCTGGATGGCGAATCCGGAATTCTTAGCCGTTAGTTTAGTCAAATGAACAATGGCATCAGAAACAAATGAGTTAGCTAGCTTAAGCGTTCTAAGCTTGTCAATAATTTCCTCCTATGGAGCTGTATGGATGGCCTCTTCCAGGGCCTCAAATCAGAATGCCGCCGCAGCAGTGACAGGCGCAATGCATGCAAGGGGCTGCAAAATAAAACCTTGTTGAATAAACATTTTCTTAAGGTAACCCTCTAATTTTTTATCCATTGGATCTGAAAAAGCACAACTGTCCTCAACCGGGATAGTGGTACGCTTTGCTAAAGTAGAAACTGCTCCCTCCACCTTAGGGACCGTGTGCCATAGGTCCTGTGTAGTGGCGTCTATTGGAAACATTTTTCTAAATATAGGAGGTGGGGAAAAGGGCACACCGGGTCTATCCCACTCCTTGCTAATAATTTCTGTAAGCCTTTTAGGTATAGGAAAAACGTCAGTACACAACGGCACCGCATAGTATCTATCCAGCCTACCCAATTTCTCTGGAATTGCAACTGTGTTACAGCTTAAATTTAAAATTAGAAATCTCTGAATTAGGTTTCCCCGAGTCAGAGATGTCACCCACAGAATGAAGCTCTCCGTCCTCATGTTCTGCATACTGTGACGCAGTATCAGACATGGCTCTTACAGCATTTGCGTGCTCTGTATCTCTCCTAACCCCAGAGCTATCACGCTTGCCTCTTAATTCAGGCAATCTAGATAATACCTCTGACAGGGTATTATTCATGATTGCAGCCATGTCCTGCAAGGTAATCGCTATGGGCATCCGTGATGTAATTGGCGCCATATTAGCGTGCGTCCCCTGAGCGGGAGGCAAAGGGTCTGACACGTGGGGAGAGTTAGTCGGCATAACTTCCCCCTCGACAGAACCCTCTGGTGATAATTCTTTTATAGATAAAGACTGATCTTTACTGTTTAAGGTGAAATCAATACATTTAGTACACATTCTCCTATGGGGCTCCACCATGGCTTTCAAACATAATGAACAAGTAGGTTCCTCTGTATCAGACATGTTTAAACAGACTAGCAATGAGACTAGCAAGCTTGGAAAACACTTAAAACAAGAATACAAGCAATATAAAAAACGTTACTGCGCCTTTAAGAAACACAAATTTTGTCCAAATTTGAAATAACAGTGAAAAAAGGCAGTTACACTAACGAAATTTTTACAGTGTATGTAACAAGTCAGCAGAGCATTGCACCCACTTGCAAATGGATGATTAACCCCTTAATAACAAAAACAGAATAATAAATGAGAAAAACGTTTATTTTTGTTTTTTTGTTTTTTTTTAAACACAGTCACAACAACTGCCACAGTCTACTGTGATTGTTACCCTCCTCAAACACGACTTTGAAGCCTTTTGAGCCCTTCAGAGATGTCCTGTATCATGCAGAGGGAAGCTGAATGTCTGTCAGTATTTTTAGCTGCACAGAAAAGCACTAAAATAGGCCCTTCCTACTCATATTGCAACAGTGGAAAGCTTCAGGAAACTGTTTCTAGGCAAAAATCAAGCCAGCCATGTGGAAAAAAACTAGGCCCCAATAAGTTTTATCACCAAACATATATAAAAAACGATTAAACATGCCAGCAAACGTTTTAAAATACACTTTTATAAGAGTATGTATCTCTATTAATAAGCCTGATACCAGTCGCTATCACTGCATTTAAGGCTTTACTTACATTACTTCGGTATCAGCAGCATTTTCTAGCAAATTCCATCCCTAGAAAAATATTTTAACTACACATACCTTATTGCAGGAAAACCTGCACGCTATTCCCCCTCTGAAGTTACCTCACTCCTCAGAATATGTGAGAACAGCAAAGGATCTTAGTTACTTCTGCTAAGATCATAGAGAACGCAGGCAGATTCTTCTTCCAAATACTGCCTGAGATAAACAGTACACTCCAGTACCATTTAAAAATAACAAACTTTTGATTTAAGAAATAAACTAAGTCTAAAACACCACAGTCCTCTTACGACCTCCATCTTAGTTGAGAGTTGCAAGAGAATGACTGGATATGGCAGTGAGGGGAGGAGCTATATAGCAGCTCTGCTGTGGGTGATCCTCTTGCAACTTCCTGTTGGGAAGGAGAATATCCCATAAGTAATGGATGATCCGTGGACTGGATACACTTAACAAGAGAAATGTTATACTCCTACTATTACATTTTTAGAAGTAAAAGGGAGAGATAGGTGCGCTAGGCCAAATAGATAACCAAACACCCCCTTAAAAAGACAAATATCCCTACAATTGTCTAAAATCAGAGAGAATAATACAGGTACTAAGGGAGGCGCTAAAAAAGCCAAAGGTATCAAGCACTTATAAAATTTAATAAAAACACATATGCATACAATATCATATATAAAAGGGGACGTCTCCCCAAAACGAATACTAATATTTAATTACTTAAAATACTAAAAAAACAGAATTTATGCTTACCTGATAAATTACTTTCTCCAACGGTGTGTCCGGTCCACGGCGTCATCCTTACTTG